>NW_027115775.1:902745-905448 GCF_000696795.3 Halyomorpha halys | reverse complement strand
TATATAGATTTAGATTTTAGTTATACGTCTTATATATGTTGTAAATAAAAAATTAGGAGGTAGGAAAAGAAAACTAGGTACTCAAAAAAAAAGACACATTCCAAATAAGGCTCATTGGTCATTTTTATTTCCTATTACGCATGTTTCTTAAGGCAAATTATGTTGAATTATATAGACCAGAAACTAAATCAACTTTGTACGATTTGGAAAGTTCTTTAGTGAGTTGCGTCAGATGTGTACACAAGTATTATTTGCAGGTAGCGATATATTTACCCAACAAATTGTGGTAGGTAAATGTATTGCATATACTCTGTTAGCTTGTCTAGAATAAATTCAATGTATTGTATTTTATTCCTGCGTGCACTATCTTAAATAATTTTGCGAAAGTCCAATATTTTTGTTTTCATCTTTCTTACAAATACTATTTTATGTTAAATAGGATAAAACTGTGTATTTCAAACAAAAGACTTGTAGCCATTCAAAAGGAAAATCAATGTGATTCTGCAAGTCTAATGCTACGTCATTTCGTGCCTATATGCTGCGTATCTACGAATCTCTATTGGACACTAAATAAGATTTACAGCCTACCTCCTACCTCACTAACGCTACTCTGTCAGATAATACCTACATTAATAATTCGTATTCTCCTATTCATGCAAATTTGCATTTATCTTAAGATGATTAGCCTACAAAATAATAATTATGATATTTCTTTGGTGGCGAAAATTTTAAATGATTCTACCGACTATCTCTAAGAGTAGTCATAAAAATAAAAAAGCTCAAATTCATAAGTAATAAATAATTATTAATTCTCGGAATCGATTTTAGTTACTACTTCGCGAGATGGAAGTAAATACCACCAGTCCTGTGCTTTCTAGCACCGATTTTTAAAGCTTATTACCGACATGATCTGCAGAGTCCGTTACAGTACTCCAGTCGGTGAATATTGCACCTACTTCTCTCTAGGTTTCTGATTGTGGTACTGTTTTTTCACCACTGTAATAAAGTAGACACGATGATTCGACTTCAAGATCAGAAGAAAACGGTCTAAATAGGCTCAGAAGCAACCATGCCCAATAAACAACTGGATGAGATGATGACAAACCATACTAAAACGAACAGGAATCAGGCCGTGGGTCCCTTCAGAAAAATTGCGTCTTTCATGAGAGTCTATCTTTGGCGATAGTTGTTGAAAGATCACCCACTAAACCCAGCATAGTGATTTCGTTCCATAACTCCAACTGGTTACGGACTCCATGACTAGAGTCAATAGTGATGCCACTTGGGACCTTGTGCAGCAACATGCTTTTGAGAAAAATCGCCCGATGAAATGTGGTATAGTTTTCATTTTAGAAGTACAATTTCCTTCTTCGTCTACTGTAATGGAAAGATCCTTACACGAAGGCAGTTATTGTGCACATCTTGAAAGAGTATACCGAGTTTGTCCTAATAGCCACACTTCTGGCTATACGAGATCAAAATTTGGGAATCTTTCTAATTCCTCGTATAAAGCTTGTTCTGCGTTAAAAAAAGTTGGGTAAAACTCATAGATTAAACCTAATTTCATAAAAATGATCAAATCACCTTTATTTCTCGTAGTTAATTGTATAAAGTCTTCATCGACATTCCGAATATCCACTAAGAATAGATTCGGTACCATGGCCTTCACCTGGACAAGCGATCAACAAAGAATCTTGTCCCGTTTTTAAAGTCTTAAACATTTATCAAGGTGACTAAACACACTCAATCATCCTCGAGAATCCTCAATAGTCAAAGTTTTTCCATAAGAGAGTTTCAGTGTGTATGGTAATTTTGCCTGCATAAGCCATAATTATCGCGAAAAAGCTCATAAATGCCTGTGAAAAAAATACACGTTCAACCATGCTGATAGGTGCATCTAGAACTTCGAATTCCTTTTCTATCCACTCCTTACAATCTAACATTCTCTAACAATCTCTCTGCTATTCATTATATCTCAACTTAAGTTATCTATATCCTTAATGACCAGTTATGATGCTTATTCGACCCAATAGCTCTTCCTCTTTCATAGACTTACTAGTTTCTAACTTTATTTCCCAATCGATTCCCAGTTAAATTGCTATGTATATCAGTAAAAAACGTATCCAATAACTCCTGATATATAAGTAAAATTAGAGACCAACTGGTCTGTTGTTACTTTATATTATACCACAATAATCGGATATCCAATTGAAGTTTTGTAAATGGAATTCAGTTGCTCATTTCAATATATTTGATATTTAAAAATACTATAAACACTCTGAACCTAATCTACTGAATAAATGCTTCTGGTCTATCACAAATACGATATTTTCCTTCTCTGCTAGGTTATTTTATGGTCCCGGCATATAAACCCAATAAATTTTCAATTCGAAATCCTAAAACCTATTTACATGCAATTTTATGAGTCATATCGACTAGATTGGAAGTCCGTTGTCATCAATTTGCATTTTAAATTCGGCGATATAACGTTATTAGCCTTATTCTCTCTGGTCCTGCTTTGTTTTTTCGAAACTTTTTCTATCAGGTTGCCTCATACTTTTTTTTTCATATTTATTCACTGCGGTATTGGATTGAATGAAATCTGAGCTAGTTTAATGAAAGATAGTCCTAAACAAGGCGTCAGTGATTAAAAATTAAAAAATAAAAAAAATTCTCTCTCTCTCTCTCTCTCTCTCTCTCTCT
>NW_027115775.1:894980-902596 GCF_000696795.3 Halyomorpha halys | reverse complement strand
AATGAGTCATGCTGTCCTATTATGCTGGTTTTCTATAACACTCGGTATACTTACAAGACATAATATAAACAATGACAAACTAAATAAAATGACATCTATCGTTTATACTTTATATCCTCTCATACATCTCATGTTCCTCTTTTCTGGTCATTCTCACAATTACTGAATTTAATGTACAATTTTTATTTAAATTTATAGACTCGCCCAATGTTAAAACTCTCGGTAAAGAAACATAAAAAAGAGCAAGTAAATAATACGAAAACGAAGTCATGAATAAATAAAAATTTTAAAATAAAATGAATTAGTAGCTTAATAAGTTATTAAGTTAAAAGCAAATGTAAATACTCCCGGTATGCACGCATAAAAAAATAAATAATAAGAAAACGATGTTTTGAATAATTGAAAATGTAATAAATTATTGAAATAAAATAGGAATCGTATTAGTGGTGTTAAATACATATAAATTAAAACTACTAAATTAGTTTAAAATAAAAATCTAAGTAACATATAAATAAGTTATAAACAAATAAATAAGTTAAAATTAAATAAATAAGCTTAAAAAAATGTTTTAAAAATAAATAAATTTAAAAAAAAGTTAAAAATAAATAAATAAGTTAAAACAATTAAATAGGTTAGAAATAAAATATATAATAAGTTTACTGGGATGAGAAAATTATTCTAGGCCACAGATATTTTGGTTATCTTTTACAAAAAAGAATTAGATATTGCAAATAACACTAACTTACTTATCAGGAGGGTCGAAAAAATAAGGAAATACCAGGATTTTGCCTTAGAAATAGAATACCTAATCATCTCGATAAAATAAAAAGCGCAAAGAAAGATAAAGAGCATCTTGGCTAACAGAATTTTAAAGTAGCTAACAAATGGGCCTTTTATGATACAAGTAGGATTGCGAGAATATTTGAAAACAAATAGAACAGTACCATATGCGTTTCTTTCTTCCGGGAAGTAAATATTATTCCAGAAAACTGAGAACAATAAAAAAAATATATAGATATAATAATATTTTTATAAATTATGGCTAAATTTATACATTATAATACAACGATTTATGTTAACTCCGTCCGGCCTCTTGCGTGTCGCCGTGCGAGCTTATCTTCAATCTCGTAACATCGGGAATAACTTAAGAGAAGTAACAGCATGGGCCTCGCTTTTAAGTTTCTTGGCTCAGCTTTTTATTGTTGCCATTGTTTATGCTATTATAAGGCCGCGATCAATTTCAGTAAACGTTGTTTATTCAATAAAAGCTTGCAAACGATCCTAAACGTTAAACTTGAATATTTATCTATATTATTTTTTGTTAATTAATGTTACATTTTACAATCTAACATTTATTTGGGTTTTTTAGTTTCCATGGTAAATATTTTATTTTTAAAACTTTTTCAAAGCCAAACAGTGTTATTTAGACAGATTCTTCATTGATATTTTATTATTTATTTTTTGGATAAACATTATTAAAAAGAGAAGTGAAGAGATATTAGAATAAAAAAAAAGTTTTAAAATGGAATTAATTTATAACAATAATGCACTAAGAAATGGTGACGGACTAATTTTACGCACAGTTTTATTTTCACTGAATTATAAATGTACAATACAGTAACGAGTTGTATTTCAATTGTGAAAAATATGGAATCTAAATGTTCTCATGAAATATACCTTGAAAGTTTTTATGAGTACTAATGAGCAAATTTATTAAAATGTTCATTCACCACATTAACGGTCATTCTAACATAAAATGAAAATTTGTATGAAATTACTTATAAAATGAACTTTATTTTTCTATAAAAACCTTTCCTAAAACATTTTTAATTTTTTTTTATTCGAAATAATTTAAATCTATATTTTTATTAACTATATTACATAATTTGGGGCTAAAAAGGTATTTTTTCAAGGTATCAATGATCCAACACCTTCATCTTTTCACAATTTTATATTTTTTAATAAAAAGTTGTTCATATTTAATTTTGATGTTGAATTATATTAAGATATCTCATTCAATTAAAAATTATATTTACTTTTTGTTATGTACACCTGTTAAAAAACCTAATTATACTAACAACGATAAATGTCAGTACAGCATATGGTCTCCCCTCGAAATTTAGTTCTTCAATGCTCTAGATGTGCTAGAGGCTTGGTTTGAAAATGTTCAAAAAATAGTTGTTTTTTTTTAAAAACTCAAATACATATGTATATAATCTGAAATAGTACAGGACATCATTTAAAAACGCCATAACTCTCTATATAACAAAAGAAAATTCATCCAAATTAAAGCAAAGACTTTGAAAATATTTTGATCCGTTTTCATTTCATAAAATCACCCATGGAAACCCGATAAATTCTTAACGAAATCTGCTCTACATTACAAACTTAATTTAATCCACATAAAAAAACGCAATAAATTTGTGGACTAAATTCTGACATGGACAGCTGGTCTTTAGCCTGACCATGCGTCTAATTCAAGTTTTCTGGAATACGTGGTTTAATCATGTTTGTACAATACGGGAAAACAAATGATATATTTTTTTTCCGAAAGAATTTAAAGAAATGAAAATAAATCGCCAAAAACTTACTTTCATTGGTATTACAATGAATAACTTATATTCATGAATAAGTATTATTGCGCTAATTTCCGATTTATATAAAAAAGCTCACCGAACGCTCTTGACTTTCTTTTCAGAACGAATTTTCATTCCTTCTTTTATCTGTCGTTCTAGTTCCCTTCCCACCTTCAAATCCCGCCCATTCAGCTTCTTTTCAGGCGCCTCGGAGGCAAGATTAGAAACTAGTGTGTTTGGGTGGTTAGGAAGTTTATAACGGAAGGAATGATATCTGGTTCGGGATAGATCGGTTACATATGGAACATTAAAGTCTATATATATGATTTTATTTGTGACAAAGTAAGAAGCATTGAGGATTTTGAATTGTAAGGATTGGATACGAGAGGAATTCCAAGGTTTAATGGAGCCCCAAAGCTCAACTCCTTATGTTCATATTGGCCTTATTACAGTCATGTAGATCAATCAATCTTTAGTAATGAATTGGAAGTTTAGACAGTTTGTCCAGTAAGTAATGTAATAGTCAAAATCGAGGTGCAGTTTCCTGTCTTTTCAGTCTTATGTGAGACTGATTACCTTAGACCAGATGTAGTCTAAGGTAGTGGATCTGTTCAACAGGGGTAAGATTAACATAATTAATTAATAAAGGAGACTGTAGGGTAGTCGGTAGGTTTACGAGGAAGGGTAAAGATGATTTGTTAGAATTTATTTTAATCTTACAATTACGACGTTATTCTTTAAGGGCTGTTATATGGAATTGGAGAGTTTCAGGTGCAATTAATGGGTTATTATTAACAGCGAGCATACATGTGTCATCGGCATACATGGTTAGGATAGTGTTAGAATTGGTTGTAATGCCAGCTTTATAGACGGTGTAGAGGATGGGGCTGAGTATACTACCTAGAGGAACACCAACGGACTGAGAATAGAGGGATGAATAGGAACCATTTTGGCTTACTTGGAATAATCTATCGATGAGAAAGGAACGGATGATGAGAAAGTATGTAGGAAGTAGGAATCTACGGAGTTAAAATGTGACTCAAATTGGAAAACAGCGTGATATTTGGTAATCATTCAATATAATACCTATTTTAATTATTTCTGAGAATAATAATAATTGTTTTGGTTAATTTAGAACTATGTTACAAACCAGGAATTATTTATTTCGTTGTAATTTAAATTTCAAAAACAATAAGGATAGGGAAATAAAAATAGAGGACAATTTTGAAACTTTGACATAATGTTACATTTGTGTCAACAAAATATCATGAATTATTCATGGGAGGTCACATAAGTTACAAGCATTTGTCAAGGGACTGGTTGGCACAAAGTTTCGGGATCGCCAGAACTTCGGGCCCCAAATCTATGATGGGCATCGGGACCTTTACTTAATCGTTAACTCTTATACAGAGGGTCCACAACTGCTTATATTAAGTATTTATTGACCATAAATATATTTTATAGCTTCGCTTTTATAATAAAAATGTGTTAAAACAAATATTTTAAGATTTAGAACATTAAAGTCTATGTATAGAAAAATTAATGATCCAGAATTAAAGTTCAGATGTATTACTATTCATCAGTTACCTGGCCTAAAAAACTTCTAGTTCAGCGAAAATTAATTTTTTTTTTGTTATAAGGTTTTCTGTTTATGAACCGTGTGAACCATGCTAAGCCCAAATTAATTACTATAAAATTATATATTAATAATGAAAACAAATCACTGTTTTATTACATATCTATACTCGTTTATCACATTTATGTGATATTTTAACATTTTCTATTGGTCTTTTTTTATCTTTCATATTATCTTATTCATAATATATATTCATACATATAAGTCCTGGCTCTCAAATGAATAAAATATATTAGATAATTAAAAATCCTGCTTATTCCTAGCTATTTATGTACTGAGTTTATTTTTATTGGGGTATATAAATTAATGTTTTACAAAAGATTTATTTATAAAAACTTATATAACTGTTAAATTGTCTTTCTATCCTATCTTTCTATTCTAATTTGGGAAAAAAAAAATTTTTTTCTCTAACTAAATTCAAATTCAAATTTTAGGATTAACTTTCTTTTCAATTTCTATGCAAAACACAATGTGAAATCGTCACATTTCTCTCAATTTTTATCATTGAAATTTAATAACAAAAATTGATCCCTCAAAAAACAAAAAGAAACAACTAAAATGAAATTGTTTATATTAATTTTGTGGTCTTTTGGTAGTTAGAACTTATGTAATTAAAAGAATTATTATTGATTTATTGGTATCCTATTTATAATTTTCTAATTCCAAAACATTTTTCTTCAGAGGTTAAAATTAATTTACTCCGTCCCCCAACGTTCTAAACAATTTACTAATTAAAAACTGTCTTGTGACCATCTTCCGGCATAACGGGTCTGATGTTCAGTAGGTATGTTTGTATTATCTGGAAATACTTTTTAGAATTTCTTTTATAGTCTCAAAATTCTGGTTCTAAAACTCCGTTTAATTTTTTTAATTTGTTCATTAGATATTTTATATTAAATAAAAAACAACATGTTTTCACACATCTTTCATTTATTTACGTATGTACGAATTACACAGAAAGGAAAGGTATTGCAATCGTGAAAAATTTAGAATTCTATTATTCAACGAAATACATATTTTGTTGTCTCCTGAGTTTAAGTAACAAAATTATGGTAATATTATAAATAACAAACACAAAATAGTGGTTTTTGTTTTTTGTGCTTGTGTGACCATCAAACTGAAAGTTTTACGTTACTGAAATCACATATTTCAGGTAGGCACATAAATGGGATTTTACTATAACTTTTTTGCTAAAATCGTCGAACTACCACTTTATTTAATCGATTTTACATTATTTTTCCATTTTCTCAGAAAAAAAGGCTGTAACAATTTTGCATAAACTCGTTATATACATGAAAAGTTATTTGGTATTTATTAAATAGCTAGGTCTTCTTCATGGAAATAATTTTGGAATTTCCTTAACTGCTGGATTTTCCGAAATTTACCTGTTAGGTAAAAAATATATAAATATCAACTAAGAAAGAATTGGAAAGTTATTTTAACGAGAAAAAACAAAACAAATATTTTTCCAGGATACGATAGGTATTAATATACTGTTTGAAAACCAAATATTTTAGAAAAATTAATATCTAACGTTTTAATTTTTTTAAAGTTTTTGGTGAATGTTCAGACAATACAGGTGTTGACTAGCGTTGTTAGAGTAGTTTTGATGTAAGTTAATCTCTCAGAACATGAATTCAACCAATAAGTTTTATGGGACGTTAATATTAAGAATTACGATTATGATAAGTTTACAGAGAACTAACTCTTATTCGGGTTTGATCTAAATGTTTTCCTACACTTTACAAAACGCATAGTTTGATTTCTGCTGACGCTGTACTAGTACGAATTGATATACAACCGTGTAATAATTAAAGGACATCATCGACCATCCCATTAACGAGATAAACATCAGCAAATATTGGATTTGTGATCAGCGAATTCATCTCGGCAATGACATTGTTTGTTAATGATGTGACAATTGTTGCATGCCAAAATGTTTCAAGTCCACTGATTGTGTCAACCCGGTAGATCCATATACACTTTATCGATTATGCATTAATGAATACATCGCAAATGACTATGTTCCGCCGTTTTTGAAATAGATGTTCTTAGGCCTTCTTTGGTGAGCTCGGATGTCTCTTTTTTTTTTTTTGTTTACGGCACCACTTTATTGTAATATTTTTGTAAACGCAATCGATGCTGAAAAATGTGACTGTATAGGGCAAGGATAGGTTAATACGGAATTTATTAAGTGCTCTGTGGTGACTGGTCATTAAATCTATTAGTGGTATTTTGTTGAAAATCAATCGGCATTATCAAACTCCTCCAATAAAACCTTACCTTGTATTAGAGAGAATTCATTATATACATATGTAATATATATTTATTCACGGACTGTCTATTCATAAAGTTACATGAGTGTATCTTCATTTGCAACTATAACTAAATATGTTCACTTCATGTGGCGAGAATGTCCCACCCTTTCTTTTCATTTTGTGTTTTGTCAGCAAGAGACCGATTTTTTAGTGCCTAAAGCGTATTTACTGGATGTATCCTTTATATAACAATGGCTATCCTAAGAAAACAATAACTTCCTTCTTTCATTAAAACTTTTTTTTAAATGTTAATTTAAAAAATAATTAATTAAAAAAAAAGAATCAAAATGAACTCGGAGTGTAGTTCCTTCAAAATAAGAGGTGTTATAATGTGTCAGAACTGAATATATGCCAACTATAAAGGATAAAAGTAGTTCCCTGATCTCATCTTACCCCGATCATGATACCAAAAAATTCTTTGGGTGTTTGGAAGGTTCATCGGAATTGGATTATTTCATAGATTTAAAGTTGCGTTTAAATATTAAATAAAAATTATTGTTGTTGAGCGTCATCATTCAGCAGGTAATAAAAAAAATTTAGAGACAAAAGAAATAGGAAAATTAATATTGAAAATTCAAAGGCACTATGATTTCCTGATTAATAGTATTATTATTCGAAACAACAAATTAGTGATTTAATTGGTCGTTTCGGGGATTGATCCCTATCCTCAGAACTAAAATTAACAACTTAAAAAAAAAACAATATTTGAATCACATAATAACGATAATTTAATTGGTTTTATTTCAAAATACCTTCTTATAATATTTTTGATATATTAAAATGTTTTAAAAACTCATGATCTATGTTTCTTGTTTAGTCAATGAATTAAAATTATACTTCAAATAGTAGGAAGATAGTTCGGGTGACGGTCAATAAAGGTATCAAAATAGTTAAAGATAACTATTTATTTTAAACCAACGTTTCGCCCCACTTTGCAGGGCTTGATGATATGAAAGAATAATATACAAACATTATAGAATTAACATAACATTAAAATAAAAACATTTCAAAACAATTGTTATGTTTATAAGGTATATAAAAAGAAATAATAACAACAATATAAGAAAGTATACATGTAGGTAGACT
>NW_027115775.1:894008-894485 GCF_000696795.3 Halyomorpha halys | reverse complement strand
CTTAAATACGTTCGATCAGCTGATCCCCTCAGTCAGCTGACATTGAAATAACAGCTGACTCCGTAACTCCCGTACCGTAACTTATATATATATATAGACAGATTATAGGAGACTATTCATTAAAATATAACTATGGTAAAGAGTTAGGTGTAAAAGATGGATGAAATAGGTGAAGTAGGTATGGTATACCATACCTGGTGAGGTGTAGTAATGTGTAAAAGGGGAATGTTAAAAAAACTGATAAAGATAAACAATAAACATAGAGGTAATCACCTGTCTGATTATAGTACAAAGGTCAACTGAGAGAAAAGAAGAACACCAGGTATAAAAATCTATCTCTCCCACCCTAGCAAGGGTCAGATTTCTTATAATATATAGATAGGTAATAAATATAGGGTGTTTTTTTAAGCCCGATAGAACTTGAAATTGTAAAAAATAACACAAAAAATTAAATTGTAATCAAAATTTTTTTTTTAT
>NW_027115775.1:872099-890928 GCF_000696795.3 Halyomorpha halys | reverse complement strand
AATGTCACGTATTGATCTTTCGAATAAAAAAAAATTTTGATTACAATTTAATTTTTTGTGTTATTTTTTACAATTTCAAGTTCTATCGGGTTTAAAAAAACATCCTATAGTTTTCTTTTACTATTTTGATACCTTCATTTACCGCCACCCGGACTATCTTCCTACAATTTACTTTGTACGGTCGAGTATCTTTGCCCTATACTTTAAATACTTCTGAAAATTATAAAACTTATTATTACCAAACATCCTTCCCATTTAAATAGAATCTGGTAAAAATATTTCAGAAATATATGATTTTATTCCTCTTCCATCCCCCGTCTGTGGTAACAAATTTTGATATATAATATAACGATAATAAAATACGAACTTCCCTGTTGGTATTTTATTTCAATTCATAAGTAAGCTTCACTTGCATTTATTTAGTGAGTAATACACTTACATTTATTTAATGAACTAATAATTAATTTGCTATTGTTTAAATGACAATTTAGGTTTATACAGTCAATTATTTATATTAGTAGAAAAATTATTTGAACCAATTGTCATTCTCTATACAGCTTTACTCAGTAATTTTTTTCAAAGTTTAAAACGAGGGTTGTTCTGAGGCTTGTTGTAAAATACGACGATTGGAGACCAGTAAGGTTTCCATCTTTCTCACTTAAATCCAGACTGTCTTTGAATATTAAGCCCTTATTAAACTTGTCTGATTGCAATACCAGAGATCTCGTTGATAGAGGGTGAAACTGTTGTGGGAGTGTTTTTTTTTTGTTTTTTTTATGCTCATATGACAGTTTGATTTTATCTATCAGTGAATTTCAATAAACCGCTAATTTTCAATTCCTATTTAAATAGAAGGATTTTCAAGGGTCACTATACACTTGTTGATTATTATATTATGTTATACTTGCCTTTACCAAATCGAATTTCTGTGTCGCACCAGTTCCATTGCGACATTTTAGTATAGTAGTTATACTGATCCAAGGTCTGAATTGAAATAATAAAAAAATTGATGAATTTTTGAATCATTGAATTGAAGAAAAAGATCATGAGAGTAAGTTTTAAATTAGCGTTGCCATAGTTGATGTTCTTTTAGAATTTATTTTTTTTTTAATTTTCTATGATCAATTTTCAAAGGTTGAAAATCTATAATTCCGGTAATTTGACTTAATATTCAGCTTTCTCTATAACATATAAATTTTAAATAAATAAAATAATAATAATAATATAAATATAACATAAAATAATCAATAATGTTGACAAAACAAGTACAATAATATATTATATTATTTGCAATATAATAAATGGAACTAGATAGATAAGTTACAAAAAAAGTGAATTAAATCAATTAGTTAATAAAACTATGCTTCTTTATTAATTTTTTAGCTAATTTATGGAAGAGGAAGATTTATTTATCCATTTAATTGAGCCGGAATATTTTTCTCACCACATTTGTTTCCATTTTCACAATGTTTCAGCTGATCAAGCCATCTTAAGATACTTTGTATTTTTATTTTTTTATTTATTGATAAATATTACAATCTGCCACAGTTTTTGAGCAATAAGTAATAATTAGCAAATAAGATAATATTTTTGAGCAATAAGATAACTGATTACATTCATACTACAAAAAAAAATAACATAAGAATAAAAAATTAATAAATAAATAATAAAAAAAAATTACATAAAAATAAATAAAATCTCTCTGTAAATATATACAAACAGAAGGATAAAGAAATAAACATAATTAAACTATGTACATGACAAAAAAAATAATCATCGTGTTGTTATTAGGAGCTATAGATGTGAATGAATCTATTTTTGTTTATATATACATATATATTGTTAATATGTTTTAATTATTTATATTCTGAATTTTGTTTTAAATATGTGAGAATAAAATTGTCCAATCATAAAAAATTATAATTTTTAACTTAAATAGCACAATAGAATAAGATTGGACATACAAACAGGTAGATAATAAAACAACATATTGATATGTCCAAAGAGGTAATGTCTAATATACAGCATTGGTTTGTGCTACAGAGATAGATGAATGCACCAATAGCGAAAGACAATAATTTAAATAATTTAGTTATAAAAAAATTTAAACTATAAGTGCATAGATGACATCATTTCAGTATGGAAATTGTAAATATGACAAATATGTGGTAAATAGGATTATAAGAATTTTAAATATACATATTTAACATAGATACAAATTTTTGATAAGAAATATTATTTTTAGTTGTATTCAGTAAGTCTTTTGACCTTTTGACGAGGCTGATTATATATAACATATAAAACTGAAATGTTTTACTAGAGAGAGACAGAGAAATACTTTATTTATCTATGCTGCCTAAATACATCAGGATGCTATCTCAAACAGCATACTTGTCAATCCGTAATCGGACATATATAAACTACACATACATAATAGAGATACAATAATAAGATATAATAAACAATTTTTTTCCCTACAGTTTCCTTTTACAATCAATTTCGGTCTGTACAACAAATTCAAATGTTTCAATTTATTCCTATTTTTCTTTCTCATTACTGCTCCTCCAATTTCACATTTTTACAATTTTTTAATTCACCCGATCAACACATTCCCTCTCCGGAATTCACCCTACTATATCCTCTTCAGTGACCCGCTAAACAAATTCAATATTAGACGGCAATGTGAGATTAGACCATCATTTGTAGTCACATCAGTAGATCAGTTTACCAAAAACAAACAAATAGATACATTTTACGAGAATAAGACTAACACATAGGTTAAAAGGAAAATATAATAAAAAACCGGTTACAGGAAACACTTGAATGGGTAAATAAGTTAAAAAAACAAAACAAAAAAAACAATAGTACTAATAAAATAAAATAATTTAATGAATAAATAAGTTAAAACGCACAAATAAAGAGGTCAACATATTAAAATAAATAAATAAAACAAAGAATAATCTCCGAGCTAATTCCCATGCAGGTGATTGCGTATGATCCCGTTTATCGTTTATCCGTTCTTGGTTCGATTTATCTTTACGAAATGAGGTCTTAAAATTAAAATAGTTACCCAAGAATTCAATGATAAGTGCATTTCAGCGTTTCAAATTAAAATTTGATTAGTAAATTATTTATAGATTGTAGTTTTAATCATAAGAACATTTCGATTTTTTTTTTATTTTTGGAAATAGGTTTTTGTTAAAAAATGGGAACTGCAAATGAACCGTTATTTGAGAAATTTTTCAATATTAATTCTTCTGATTACAACAAGGAAGCTTTCTAAACCTTGAGAGGTAAACTTTGTTCATTGTCCATCAGTATCGTTTTTCTGTGTGAGAACGACCTGAAAACACTAATCAATATTTTTTTTTTTTTCCCGAAGGCATTAGTACCGAGGGTGTGGGCTGGTCCACTTAGCGGCTGTCACTCCTAGTTAGCCCTCTTCCTGGACAGCGGTCCAGCTCCAGTATTTATACACTCCAGGGAATGAAGGACTGAACTGGAAGAGCAGCCGATGTTATGTTGAAAAGCAGTATCATAATTAGCTACCTTCAGGTCATTGAGGTATAAAATATAAACCATATCAGATGACAAATAAATGGTTTTCCACTCATTAATTATCGGCATCTGCTGTCAACAAGAGTGGATGAACCGCGGGTTTGAAGAATATTCATTTTTTTTTTCCTCATAACACAAACTACTCACTCATAGTACAAGAGACTAATCAAAATTGATGAGTATAGGTAGGGGGAATAAAAAATGGCGGCTGTTTCAAAACCTTAAAAAAACATTAATTTTTCATTCGGAGCTCTATATCTTAAAAAATACCAACAACACTAGAAAATTTGAGAGTACAATATTTAAAGAAGAGTACATTTGCTGAAATATTAGCCCTAAAAGAGCTATTTACGTCCAATAGTTTTCGAGATATAGCTTTTTAAAAAGCAAAATTTCTTAAAACTCTACTGAAAGATTAGTAGTTAGTTAATTTATTTTGAGAAATCTATATCTCAGGAACTATGTGACGTACAGATGTCTATTAGCACTCAAATTAAAGCTAGTTTAATGGACTATAAAGAAGTTTCTGACCTTTATCTTCGTAGGAATAGTAGTTTTCATGATATTTGCTAAAATAAATTGATTTATAGTTGTTCGGACAATAAGTTTGATTTATGAAAAACTTCATTTCAGTAACCATTAGACGTACAGATATCTGCTAGCGCTCAAATTAAAGCTAGTTAAATTTACTACAAAATAGTTAATTATCTTTATCTTTGTAGGAGTAGTAGTTTTTATGATATTTGACAAAATAAACTCACAAAATGTGAATTTCCATATGACGCACATATGTCTGCCAACACTCAAAATAAAGGAAATTTAACTTACTATAAAGTAGTTTATGTAACTTATCTTCGTATGGGTAGTAGTTTTTATTATATTCACATATTAATATAAATTTAGCAAATGAAAATTTGTCCGAACAACTATAAATCAATTTATTGTAGCAAATTTCATGTAAACTATTACTCCTACGAAGATAAACATCATTAAGTACTTTATAGCTCATTAAACTAGCTTTAATGTGAGTGCTAGTAGAAATCTGTACGTCAAATGGTTTTTGAGATATAAATTTTTCAAAATAAATTCACTAACTACTGATCTTTCAGTACGTCCCATACAACTTTTTTATGAAATGTTGCTTTTTAAAAAGCTATATCTCGAAAACTATTTAACGTAAATAACTCTATTACTGCTCATATTTTAGCAAATTGACTCTTCTTTAAATGACGTTCTGTTAGGTTTTCTTGTGTTGTTCCTACTTTTTAAGATATAAAGCTCCGAATGAAAAATTAGTTTTTTATTTTATCGCTTTAAAATAGCCGCCATTTTTTATTCCCCCTACCTACACTTGGCAGACTCATCAATTTTGACTAGTAATTCTATATATTTTTCATTAAAGTAATCAAAAATTGGGGTGAGATAACTGCCTTTTTTCTCCTCTTGGTCTCTTGTACTATCAATGTTAGCTTTCAGTTTTGAAATTCCATCGAAGTGGATTTCTTTGCTCTTTAAACTATAAAATTGCTCCAATCATATCAAGAGTTCCTTGTTACTAAGTGTGGTGAAAGTAAAAGGGAAAAAAAAGGCGTTTAGGGAAAAATTGAAGTATACTTTCCCAACAGTGGGAGCAAATTTCAGTTGAAAAATTATCACAGGCTATTTATTATTCTTTGTTAAGCAACGTGTCCCGAACATTTATTCCAGATTGCTTGCTCTCAAAGTTCGACAATAAATGTAGATGTGACTTAAAGTTTTTCAAATTCTATTTGCCATTAAGAAGCAAATAGCAATTTTAATTGGCTTTAAAGACCTATGTGATCCTTGGCTTCCCTAGTAGGTTTTTTCAGGAAATCACACAAAGATAGTAGATTGTATAAGTTGATCTTAAATTATAAGTATTAAAAATTAATGAAGTTGTGACAAAATAGGGTTATTTGACTTGTAATTTATGTCCTGGGCAGAATAGCCTGCAAAACATTTTTAAATATGGATGATAGAAGTAAATTTATATTATCTTATATAAGAAGAATTAAATATTAATGATTTTAAATTTTAAAAAATAGGCTTTTATTAAACTTATAATAAACGAAATGACCTGGGCAGAATAGCCTGCAAAAGTAACTTTAAATCAATGTGAGGAAGAAATTATAATTGAAGATGTTCTTGAGGATGGCTAAAATGGCCGAAACGTTGGACTGGTGAAAAATAAAAAGTTTTGAGACAAAAAAGGATACAAATTTTTGATTTATTTAGTAAATTTATATTTAAGATTGCCCTTGAGGAAGGCCGAATTGGTCGAAACGTAGGACTGTTGATATAATAAAGAGTGTTGGGACTTAACATGGATACCATTTGATTTATATAAAAATAAAAAAAATACCAGTCTCAAGAAATTGAAAAGATTATATATAAAACATCTGTGTTTATTTTACTGTTGTAAGGTCTTTTCATTTATTATGGCAGTCTTTAATTTCACCAGTTATTATTCCCTAGTGTTTATAATAAATTTATAAAGTGAAACAAATTCTTCCGACTTAACTATTTAATTTTGATAAATATCTTAAATTAATTACACAAATAGCACCGGATAAACTAGCGGTTTTTTATTTTGGTTATATCCCAAGAAAACTAAAGTATAAATTTCAGACTCTTGTAGAATATAAAAAAATTTTTGATCTGGTACAATGTAATCCATTTTGGTGATAAAAATATATTTTAGATCACAAATATATTGTTAAAACGTTTCTTTTTCAGATTATTGGAATCATGATATTGATAAATAAGATTTAATATAATCTCATTATATACTGAAAATTTATAGCATTAAATTAAACTGTTTATCGATCATGATATCAGTATAAGTAGAATGAGAATTATTAAGCAATGATTTTTTCATTACTAATAGTTTTAATTTATAAGTGAAGCATTTTAATAGACACAAGTTTTATCAACATCCATCAACTACCACGGGGATGACTGTATTGGACGCCTCGACAGAACTGCTTAAACAGAAAAGCCTCTCTGGGACATAGTAAAGTTCCTCTAAACTTGTAACAGCCTAATAGTTGCTAAGTAGAATGCAGTATCCTTGCCCTTCCAAACGTTATTGTTAATAAGAAAACTCCCCCTCGTCTGAGAAGAGGAAAGTTGTTGGAAGAGTATATAAAGACAGAAAGTTTATCAAAAGCGCCGACGGGAGAAAAAAAAATGAAAACTTGCTAAGTCGGTGCGGTCATGGTTGGCCAGAGCAGGAACAATAGGTCCAATGTATGCTAACCAGACTACGACAAAGGCTCAGGTAACATAATACACTATTTATGACCTCAACCCCCACCCCTTTTCCTTTTCCCACCCACCTTTCCTTTCCCCCCTCCGAGTCTACGAGGTTACGTCACATTGAACACAACATCGTTCTTGTAGATTAACACTCTCTTTAACTACTGTTTTATGGGATATTTTATACTCATAAATTAAAATTTCAAGAAAATCAAACACATTTTTACTTTTACTGATGCATGAACTATATAATAAGGGAAAGTATATCAATTTTGATAAATTATGAATGCGAGATTTCGTCGGAAATGTGCGTTTTGAGGTCCCCTGATTTTGATTAAACTCGGCTTGTCAATGTACAAAACGGTCATTATTATGAGCTAGGTCTAAGTGTTCTGAAGGATTTATGTTCAAGTATTTTTAGTTAATTCTATTTATTTATATTAATTTAGGGTGCTGGAAGTACAGTGTAATCCCGGTAATCCGAACACTCCAGTAATCCGAACTGGCGTAAATTTTTTTTTTATTTAATATTTATTTATTGCTATTTACAACTGTACATTATAATACATTTAGTAAATCTGATCTAAGTTAAATTGGAGTGTTACAAGCGTGTAGAGAAACTACCAGTTGGTAGCACTCTAAATTAAAAAAAAATAATAAAATAAAAAAGTTACTTTTTTTCAGAAAACTCTGTAGGCAAGAAAACCTTTTTTCAAATAAAAGTGCACATGTGTAAAGAACATTTCTAACTTCCCGATCTATAAGCAAGTTATTATAATCACTGTGAAAATCTAAAGAGGAAATTATTACAGTTCCGATATAGGTTAACCCAATTCCTATGAAAGTGTCCATAGTATATTTTTTGGAATTAGAAATACATAATACCTATTTCATAAATCATTTGATTCTGTAAAACTAATTTCATAATTAGTAGAAGTACGTATAATACAAATTTTTTTGGTGAGCTCATTGTTTTTTTTTACCAAGTTTTAAATAAATCTGTACAAAGAATTTTTTTTAAATTTTTATTTATACTTGTTTTCACTTATAAATGAACAATGTTATAGTTCTAACTAATTAAATCATCACTTAGCATTACTGGGGATGTAAAAGAAAACAATTTATTTTTAAATTTTAAATACCTCAAACTCAAATTTCCAATAAAATATGTAAACAACAATTAAATAAATAAAAATAGTTATACGCATTCATATTGTCAATTTTTTCATATTATTTTTCCTATTACTTTCTGTAATCGGAACTACTTTTACTCTTTGAAATATTAAAAAAAAAAGTCTTCTAAAGCACTTGATAATTAAAATATCAAAGAAGTTTATGAATAACTAAAGAAGAAGAAAAAGAAATATATTGGCATTGGTAGATGTACAATTGCATTACGGCTTCATTATCTTTTGTTAATAATAATATTAAAGGCCTAACGAACCCGAAGGTTCGATGCCGATACTACCAAACGCTCTCTCCATACATTCTTCCAGTGATGCCCCTCCAAATCCAATTCCACTAAATCAGTTTTAACGCAATTCTCCCATCTACGTTTCGGTCTACCCCTCGTACGTTTACTCGTTAGTTCAGTGTTTATTAACATTTTAGGGATCCGCTCGTTACTAAGCCCTACAACCTTAAACGCCCATCTTGTACGCCTCAATGCTATAACTTGAATTATATTTACCGAGTGTAGGTCCCTTAATTCAGGGTTGTGTAATCTTCTAAATTCTCCTGTCCATTCATCCTTTTTCGGTCCAAATATTTTGCCTAATACTTTATTTCCGAAAAACTTAAGACGCTGTTCATCCCTTAGTGTAAGAGGCCACGTCTCACATCCATAAAGAACAGTGGGAAAAATAATTGTAAATTCTAATTTCTAAGTTTTTCGATAGAAGGCGCGAGCTAAGCAGTTTCGAAATTAAAAAATAACAAGCATTTCCCGCCTTCAACCTAGCTTTTATTTCTTCATCAATTTTGTTTTTACTAGTTACTATAGAACCTAAATACTTAAACCTATCTACTTATTCAAACGTATTTCCTCCTATATCTATATCACCGAAATTGCTCGCGTTTCTACTGCTAACCATGTATTTTATTTTATCCGCATCTATTTCAAGACCTAGTTCCTTACTGGATATTATTAGCGTGGTTGTATTTAGTTCTATAGTTTCTTTGTCATCACCCAATAATACCAAATCATCTGCATACCCAAGCACCGATATTTTACCACCCAAAGTTAAACCCTTTTCGGTATTCATCACACTTTTAATGACGTATTATAGTGCTAGATTAAATAAGATAGGTGATAAAGAATCACCTTGTTTTAAACCCGACCGGACCTGTAATTTCTCAGAATAATTATTACGTCCGTATGAGATTTACTAACTTCTTAGGTGTTCCCTGTTCAATCAGGCTATAGTTTGTTAAACTGATGTATTTTTGGCAGGAAAAATATTTATATTCCCATTTCAAGAAACTCTGAAATAAAAATTTTTATTACTACAGAATTTTTTTTTGTAATCACTTCTGGGGTAATGCAATATAGCAGGATCTGTCTAATACCATTTTTCTCTGAGTATTACTCCATTATTGAGGTATGCTCCGTACCTATCTCAAAAATGGTTCACTTTTTGGCTTTAAAACACAGGGCTTAATATAAAATCCTTAGAAAGATCCATTTGTGTTGATGCTGGCGTTTTTGTTTTTTTTAAATAATTTATTTATTGATATTTACAACTGTATACACATATATACAACAAGTAAATTTGCTGTAGGTGACATAGTGACATGATAAAAACATGTTGAGAATCTACCCACTGATAGAACTACAATAACATTTCTAGAGGAGAAGATCTCGAGGCCATCTTCTTTTCAGACGCCTAGGAGGATTATTAGGTAATGAAGGAGAAACCAGGTTAGAAACAAGTGGATTTGGGTGGTTGAGAAGTTTATTATGGAAGGAACGGTATCTGGTTCTGGCCAAATCGGCAACATATGGAATATTGAGGTCCTGATGGATGACTTGATTTGTGACAAAGTAAGGAGCATTATGGATTTTACGAAGGATTTTGGACTGTAAGGATTGGATTCTGGAGGAATTTGATGGTTTAGTGGAGCCCCAAAGCTCAACTCCGTATGTCGAGATAGGCCTTATAATAGTCATGTAGATCAGTCTTTTGTAATGGATTGGCAATTCAGACCGTTGATGCTGGCGTTAAAATTTTTAAAATCAAATTTGTACCGTCTCGATGTACCGATTTTTCTCTGTCAGAGAAACCTCAAACGTTTTATTTAAATAACTTTTATCAAAGTTCTGATAAGGATTAAATAGTCGAAATTCATCACTTCTCCATGGAATTCCCTTTCTTTTAATATCCCATTCACCATGGCTCCTAAGATCCGGAAAAGAGATCGATTCTACCGTATAATGTATATGTACTATAAAATAGAAATACTTAAAATTAGTTTCACTGAACATTAGAATTAACCTTCAGTCAAATTCACTTCATCTTGGGTAAGAACTGAAGTGTGTATCCCACAGATACTGTTTTTGTTAATTTATCCTATCAATTTGTTAAACACCGAATCCGTTTATTATTGCTTTAAGAAATATTTATATACACAATAAAAAAAGTTTTGATATCTAAACTAAAACAAATAGATGAAACTTGATCATATCATTATTAGAAATGTTTAGTAATGTTATTCTAGGTATACACGGGTATCCAGTTTTCTTTGTACATTTCTTCAGATGGCAGGGAAACTGTATTTTTTTTAGTAAAATATTTTAATGAATGTATTTTACCTTGCGTTATAAATATTTACTGACCTAGGGTTAATTATCGGAAAATTGCTCAAGTAAAACATGGATGATAATTAGGGGGATGTTTGGGATAATAAGCGATAGGGGGCGCAGATGGACGGCACGGCAAGGGCAGATATTTCACAGGGGTTTGATTTACCTCCTCCCGAACCGATCCCAGTTAACTTTTAATAATTTACTGTTGTGCCGAGCTAATTAGCCGAGGTAAACATGTTCCCTGGCAAATTCATCGCCACTTGAAATTCATTCTCTTCGTAGATGAAGTGCTATAAGTGTTTTTTTTTTCCTTTTAAAACGTTTCTATAAATTTTGGAAAGTGGGTTTGTTCATATGATGTGATAGTTACCGTCAAAGTGGACTTTATTTTTATATGATGAATTTTTAACCCACCATCAAGGAGTCAGATAAGTTTTAAATTTATTTCAAAAATAGTATAAACAAAAGAAACAGCAGTTAGTTTAAACTGTGTTGGTATCTGTATATTTAATTATCTTAATTTTTTTTTAATATTTATTTATTGCTATTTATAACTGTACATTATAATACATTTAGTAAATCTGATCTAAGTTAAATTGGAGTGTTACAGGCGTGTAGAGAAACTACCCATTGGTAGCACTCTAATGACATTTAACATTAGCTAGCCTCGTGGCCATCTTCTTTTCAGGCGCCTCGGAGGATTGTCAGGGATAGAAGAGGATGCAAGATTAGAAACTAGAGGGTTTGAGTGATTAGAGAGTTTATAATGGAAGGAGTGATATCTGGTTTGGGCTAGATCGGTTACATAGGGAACATTAAGTCTTTATTTATGATTTTATTTGTGACAAAGTAAGGAGCATTGAGGATTTTACGAAGGATTTAGGATTGTAAGGATTGAATACGATGCAAATATAGGAATTCGAAGGTTTAGTGGAGCCCCAAAGCTCAACTCCATATGTCCAGATTGGCCTTATTACAGTCATGTAGATCAGTCTTTTGTAATGTGTTGGAAGTTTAGACCGTTTGTTTAGTAAATGCTGTAATAGTCGAAATCGACGTCCAGTTTCCTGTTTTTCAGTCTGGTGTGAGGATTCATCTCAAATGTGAAACAATGTTTATCCTATTCCATAGATACTTTGCAACATTTTCTAAAATTCATAATAAAGACCTAGTAACCAACAACTGATGCAATTTAAACCAGTCATCATCGAAGAAAAAGGTCACAAAAGGGAAAAAAATACTGTTACTAGACCAACAGTTGTGAAAGGAGGTGATTTGGTCAAAATCATGCTAGACCACTAGATTTTTTCGCCATTAAGGGAACCTATTTTATGCTATAAATAAATATAGTAATAAATGCTGATCCATGTGGAATTCGGGCCCACAACGTTTTAAACATACAGCTATCAAGTCCTTACATATATTTACAGTATTAAAATATAACATAAGAATTTACAGTTTTATTATACTATATCATTATTAGACCACTGCCATATGTATGTTATTTTACTTGACATAATTTGAAAAAAATATTAATATTTGGAAAAAAAAATGTGGATTTTAAATTTTTTCCATCATCATTATTTGGTGGTACCGGTGCAGATCCTGAAATTATCGTACTAATGAGATTTTCTAACGGTTAATTTTGACTCTTAAATTATTATATTTGTTTCCCAATCCCCTTCTCAAACTAACTCTCCTCCACTTCTTAAAATATTAGTACATCGTATACAGGCGCTGGATGAATCATGGACAGTTTCTCCCTCTTTTTTTATTTTTTTATGGAACCGTTCTTTTTCATTATTGTGGGGCCGCCACAGAAATAAAAGTCGACCCTCCAAATTCCATTTGAGCCGGCGCCGCTGCAGATCCGTGGTTGCAAAGACCTACTCTTCAACCCCCTAAGCTACATGGACAGCTTAATCAAATTCATTAACAGAAAGAACGTTCGCTAACACGACGTAATGTATTTTAAGACGGTAAACCCGAATTTAAGATGTATGTTTCCCTTCATCGGTAAAAAATATTACCTTGACGCGTTCCTTTACCTTACATTACCATAACCCTACCTATATTTCTTGAAATTGAGGTCCTCAGTCCACTCCTACCCCATTAGACCTCGGCCTTATGACCTTTATACCCCTTTCCATAGAACTGCATCATTTCGACATTCCTTTATTGCCCGCTCCACTTCTCTCAGGAATTATCACCCTCCTAAAATCCGGCTTTCTACTTCCTTAGGCACATTCAAAACCCTCATATTTCAACACCTCCTTACAATGCATTCCGACAAAAGTTATGTTATTTTAATTTAACTCTATATATTGTATATAAGAGTATGAGTAATGTATGTATATTAACTATTCCTTAATTAATTAAAAATTTTAATTTTGTCAACTGTATTATGAAATATTTAAATTTTTCATTCTCTTTTAGATTTGAACTTTTCACTTACATATACCAACGATAATTTTCTATTTATTCAAACGAAATGGTTTATCCATAAAATACGAATTTCTTAACTAAGTGTTTTCTTTTAAACAATAGCAATTTAAATAAAATATTTAACGCTCATTGTCTCGATTTTAAATAGGTTCTCAAAACTCAAATTTCGTACTTATTGAAATTTTAAATTATTTGAGAAAAGGAAGGTTAAAACTATCGATTCCTTTTATGGTTCATGTCTTTAGAGTTTTAAATATTAACACATTTTGAATATATGAGTATGAACCACCTAAAATCCATAAATAGATCTACCAATAATTGTAGTTTTATCAATGAGAATTTCTAAAGTGTTACTAATCTTTAATTGTGTACCACAATCCACATAATTTTTAAAACTCTATGTTTTTAAACTATAATGTTAACCAAGTAGAAGTGTGCACTGTTTTCTATACCCAAGAGATGTGTTATATTCCTTTATTTTGAGCTATTATTGTATAAAACAAAAATAATTTTAGCGGTAGATAACTTTATTTCTATAATAATTACTTTATTTCATTATTCATTATTCATAATAGTTTTTTAAATAAATAAAAATATGAAAAATAGGATTTCTATGTAAAATCTAGAAAATGTATTGTGCAAGTACTGGAAAGTGCGATTTTCTTAGTTCCAAAGTTTCAGCATCATTCACAATAAAAATCTAATGCGCTCATTAAACAAATTTAACTTAGTTCCTTTTATATGAAATCAATTTTTTTACAATTGAAAACAGCAATGTATATATCATTAAGTAAGACAAAGCATCTCATTAATATGTATTTCATATTGATGTAAAATCTGACGATTGTCATAACAACCCTGGAAACACGAAAACATTTATTTCTTCCCTTAGGCAATTATTGAATTCCTTAATATTTTATATTTATACATTGTTTCGTGCAGCTAACTATATCTCGTTCAAATAAACCAAATTAAAGGTCATCGATTCACATTCCAAGCAACAGCAGGAAGGCGCAGCTGCCCCCCTACTAGAAGTAGAAAAAAATTTAACGGTTATATATTTTTTTCATAAAGAGCAGGCTTTTGATCGAGTCTGGCACCCGGGACTGCTTTACAAACTCCGTAAATTCCTACCTCCTACGTATTTTCTCATCATCACTTCCTTTCTTACTATAATGGTTCTTATTCATCCCTCTATTTTCGATACGCTGGTGTTCCTCAAGGTAGTATCCTCGGTCCCATCCTCTACACCGTCTATACAGCTGATATCTCAATAATTCCTAACACTATCCTTACCACGTATGCTGATGACACATGTGTGCTCACAGGTAATAATAACCCTTTAATTGCATCCCAAACCCTCCAGTTCCATATCACAACCCTCGAAGAATGGTGTCGAAATTGGGAGATAAAAATAAATCTCAACAAATCCCATTAAATCACCTTTACTCTTCGTCGTAAACTTGTCGACTGCCCTACAATATTCTTTAATAATGTGGCTCATACCTCTGTAGAACAAATTCGTTATCATGGACTACACCTTGACAAACGATTAACCTGGAATCCTCACACAAGACTGAAAAGACAGAAAACTGCACGCAGATTCCGACTATTACAGCACTTACTAGACAAACGGTCTTAACTTCCAACTCATTACAAAAGACTGATTTACATGACAATAATAAGGCCCATTTGGACATACGAAGTTGGGCTTTGGGGCTTCACTAAACCTTTAAATTCCTCTCGTATCTAATCCTTACAATCCAAAATTGTTCGTAAAATGCACAATGCTCCTTATTTTGTTACAAATAAAACTATCCATAAAGACCTAAATGTTCCTCATGTAACCGATCTAGCCCGAACCCAATATCATGAATAAATACATAAATAAAAATATATAAACTTATAAGGACTGGATTTTAAAAATTACAGTTTATGTTAAGCCCGAACCTGATACCGTTCCTTCCATAATAAACTCCCTAACCACCCAAACTTACTAGTTTCTAACCTTGCTTCCTCTTTCAATCCTGGCAATCTTCCGAGGCGCCTGAAAAGAAGATGGCTTCGTGACCTTATATTGTAAAATGTTTTTAGAGTTCTACTATTGGGTAGTTCCTCTACATGCTGTATAATATCATTATGATTTTACTTCAAATTTGCTTGTTGTATTTTATATACAGTTCTCAATGATAATAATTTTATTAACTTATATAGCACTACTATAATTATATATATAATTTTTGTGTCATTCGCTTTTCCCAATATACATACCCCTTCCCTGTTTTGATCCTGGTTACGTCTTTGTAAAACGTACTTCATGAGTTGCTTTTTGAAAATTCAACATTTTAGTCCTGCTAAACTGCTTCAATGAGGAAACAGTCTACGTGATATTACTTGATTATACATTGATATAGCGAGTTTATTTATTTATTTTTTTATTAAAATGGAAAATAAATTATATATAGTGGCACTTGTGGTTATTCAATTTATGTGAAAAAAGTAATATATCAGAAATATACCTATATTAAATATGTAATTTTAGTTTTGTACGACTATTTGAGCTTGACAGATAACAAATACTCCATGTCGATTTATTTGTTTTTAGATTTGACGTTGTATACAAAGAGTTAATTTTACTAAAGGAAAAATCTTAAGTTTTAAATTTAACAAACTCAGATGTAAATAACTGTCTTTGTTGTAATATAATTTAATTAAATCAATTTACATATTGATTACATACAACATATAAGAAAAATGTCTCGAGTTTTTCAAGTATCTTTATGTTTCAAAATAATTCACAGTTATTACATTGACCAAGTAGAAAAATAAATAAATAAAATAGTGCCCAAAAAAGGGATATTCCGAGAAAAGGGAGTAAATGTTGCACAAAGGGCAAGCAATTATTCCATAAAAAGGACCCCTTTAACTACTAAAACACTGCACAACAGTCTTAGCTAATATTTACTAAAAAAAAAAAAACATTGTAATCTGAATAAAATCAAATGGTGGTTTTATTCATAAACAGAACCTAAAAATAGTTACGAACCTTTACACAGTTATTTAGTCACAATGAACCTAAGCTTCACAACTTGGGAAACCCACAACCAGAAAACTGAAGCACAGGCTACTGTATAATATAATATAAATATAAACACTTTATTTATGAGTTCTGTTATTGTCACTCTAAAATTTTATTATATCTTAATTTATTTTTTCCCCTCATCTTTTTCTCAAATTCACTTTCATTTTTTTTTCCATTAGAAGTCAATTATTTATTTTAAATCCATAAATGTCATTGTTTTTGTTATTAACGTTTATTTTATCTTTTATTAAGAATTTTTATTTTAAACTATTTATATTAATTTATTATATTGTATATACTTTAATTATATCATTTCAATTTCTTGAGACAGGTAATTATTTATTAAATAAATCAAAATTTGTATCCTTATTAGTCTCAACACTTTTTATTTCAACAGTCCAACGTTTCGGCCATTTCAGCCATCCTCAGGACATCTTCAATTATAAATTCTTCCTCACATTAAAATTTAAAATTTGTTATGCAGGTTATTCTGCCCAGGTCATTTATTATAACTTAAAAACCTATTTTTTTATTTAAAATCATAAATATCTAAATCTTCTTATTTTAAAATTATCCACCAAATCACTACCATATATACAAACCATTTATATCTAAATATAATACCTATATAAGGATACAAATTTTGATTTATTTAATATATCCCCCCATAATCAGTTGTTAAAAAAAAAAAATGTACCTTTTACATTAATCATGTAAGACACATTTTTGATAACGTTTTACGACGTTTATCTACTGTTGACCACTATGCTTATTTTATAACTAAGAAATTAATTGCATAATATTCTTTGAAAGAGCTCAATAAAAGATTTCAAATTATTACAGTCTTCCGTATAGAATTCTATTCCTTCCTTCGTTGATCTAATATCCTTCCAACCTTCAAATTCCGTATCTTTAATCCCCTACTATCCATCCCATTCCCAACTAATAACAATTAAAAGCTTCAAATAAAGTGGAAAATTGATATAAAGATGTGTGCAATTTAATATAAATGTTATTAGATTTTTTCAATATTTATATAGAATCTGTAAATATGTATATATGTTCATATAATATTTTTTTTCTTTTTCTTTTATTATTATTAAAATACACTTTAAGAGTTATGATTAGTTTGAGGATTTATTTTATATTTTTTTGCCTTTCTTATTTATACATTTTTATATATCATTTTTTCTATATTTGCTGTCCTTGATTTTTTTTTGAACTTGTAAATTTGTATATGAACAATAATTGATCCTTTTTAGAATTATTTTTAGTTCAATTATGATTGATTCTTATTCATTAATAATATTAAAAATTGGTTACTATATGATTTATATGATGATATGTGGTTTTGTTTTATCTGTTTTCTTTTTATTTCACGTATTCTGTTAAATATTTTAGTTTAGTTCATTTTATAATGTTCAATAAGTTTATTTTTACTTTTAAAATCTTGAATTATACCCTCTTGTTGATTTCTTTAATATTATTCTAAATAAATTAGTCCCAAATTTAAGAAAGAATATTATTATTATAAGAATATTGCAAGTACAACACATATAATTGTTTTCAATTATTTTGTACGTATTTAAAATCGATCCAAAACTATAATTTACTTCAGCAGAAAATTTTAATTCTCAGAGAATAGACTAAGACTCTTCAGATTAGAGGTATTAGGATTCAGGATAGATTAATATTCAGATAAGAGGAAATTCAAGGGTTTGACTTGTTGAATTTTCGAGTTATCGATCAAGGGCAATTTATCTGGTTTAAAGTCAGTCACTAGATGGTCTATTTTGGATATGAGCATGGGCATACACAGCGGGGGATAGAAGGGGGCAGTTGCCACATCCCCTTCTCTCCTACCAGTACAAAAAAATAATTAATTTAATAAAAATCATTTTTTTTTCATGCTAATAAACATAACAATTATTGTAACTTAGTCAACGACGCTAAATATATTATATTTTTAGGTTAAAGCACCATAGACTATACTGTGCAACAACCACAACCCACGACTGTTATCACCACGAGCAAACTTCAAAGCCACTCGTAGGCAGTCGTCGGGTTTTCCAACTATTCCGTCCGATCAGGTCCCCTCCTGCGCCAAGAAAGCCGAAGCCAAGCAAGATAAAGCTGCTTGCTCTTAGCCATTAATAACAGTTGACCATAGAGGGAGTGTTTTCTGTTCCCGCTCAGCTGGAAACAAAGCTGGTTGCACAAAGCTAGCTGTGATGTTGAAGGCGTCCCCTGAGTCCCATCAATCTTACACCACCACCTCAGCCACCATTTTTTATTAATCCATTCATTTTTTTTTCCAACGCATTACACCAGCTACAGAGCTATCATAGCTCCTAGTGACACTTTGATAAATAGTTTTTAATTTTTAATGCGTAACACCCCCTCTGAAGTCTCCATCTTACAAGTCTCCAATGCCAGGGACTCGGCATTATAAAAAGAAATCGAGATATTCCCGTACATATTAAGAAATATTAAAACATAGTCAAAGTTTTTCTAGATATTCACAACGATAGACCCAATTTTTATTATTATGTTATTCACAAATTTTAAAATAATATAATACCTTTTTTTATTTTATACCAGATCGGCCTGGTATGGGCATTATATGGTTGATATAACCGTTATATTGTATATATATATAT
>NW_027115775.1:866468-871651 GCF_000696795.3 Halyomorpha halys | reverse complement strand
CTTTAACAGTCGGCAACTGGGAGTGGAACTTCATGAACCGTTTTTTGATGTAATTCTCTATTGACTCCATGTGTAATTGGCTATTTCTTATGAACCAAAGAGCATTAACTGCGATTCTTAGGACTTTATTTTGAAAAGATCGTAGTTTTTTCTTTTCGTAAAGGATGCCGCTCCCCAGACTTCACAGCCGTACATCAGCAGTGGCCTGAGGATTGTTTTAAATATAAGAACAGTTGTTTCCGGTTTTAGTTTGGAATTTCTGTTTAAGATAGGGTATAGCATTGCTAACCTTGCATAAGTTTGAGTTAGTTTAATGTTGATATGGTGATTCCAGGTAGGGCGGAATATAATACTTATAGAAAATAAAACGTAAATGTAGACTGACGATAAAAAGTTCAGAACTACGTCTATTTAAATAAATAAAACGAAACTAAAATAGCTTTTCAAATGAAACATTAATACAACAAAAAATCACTTTAATCATTTATTATAAGGCATATCTGGATATACGAAGTTAAGCTATGGGGCTCCTCTGAGCCATCGAATTCCTCCCGAATCCAATCCTTACAGTCCAAAATCCTTAATGTTCCTTACTTTCTCACAAATCAAATCATCCATCAGGACTTCAATGTCCCATATGTTGCCGATTTGGCCAGAACCAGATACCAATCCTTCCATGACAAACTTCCCAACCACCTAAACCAACTCGTTTCTAACTTGGATTCTCCTTCATTACCTAATAATCCTCCTAGACGTCTGAAAGTAAGATGGCCTCGAGATCTTCTCTAAAAATGTTTTTTGGAGTTATCAGTAGGTAGATTCTTCACATGTTTTTATTATGTCATTATATCGCTTACAGCAAATTTACTTGGTGGTATATATATTTATATAGTTGTAAATAGCAATAAATCAATTATTAAAAAAAACTTTACTACTAAGCTCAATTTATTCACAATTTAATCAACATTCTTTTCTCATTTGTTGCTTGTAATGTAACATTATTTAAAAACATAATTACTTTATTTTTATTTTATACATACACAGACACCCCCTTTCACATATAAACCCACATTATATATATACACACACATCTGTATATTTTAAGGATTTGAGCATTTCATCTTATAATAATTAAATATTGATCTTACCTAAAATTTCAAAACTATGGTGGTTTAGTCCTTTTGAATCTGAATCTAAAACGTTGGAGGTTTGTTAAAATAAAAAGTTGAGAGTAAAAGTGGATCATTGAAGTTTGTGTTAATAATAATGATAAAACTTTTTTTGACACATACTAAACAAATAAAACTAAACTAATAACTAACTCTAATGACCTGTAGATTCAATCAGTAAATTGGAATTGGAGTAGTTAGTCAGTATTTGAAACAATTTACAAAAAAGAATATTTAGATATTTTTTTCAAATACCGTTATAAATATAATAAAGACAATATAATAAATATAATATAAAATAAAGACAGCTATTGTTTCAACATTTTTTTTATGTTCAGTAGAAAATAGCCATCTCAATCTTTAAACAGCTCCTAGGATCCCATGATTCAATTCTCGACTTCGGATGCCTAGTGTACGGGAGACTATCTATTGAACAAGAAATGAGACTTAAAAATGTAATGAAATACTTTGTATATAAGCACAAATACCATAATAGAATTTCTACTTGATATTCTACCAGCCTTGTAGTGAGTGAATGCTAAAAGTCTCAATGAGAGGTAAATATACTTTCAAAGAAGTAGGCAAATACTTCTGGTTTCTAGGCATCTGAATTTGCTCAGCGGACTATATGAATCTAGATCAAATATAATAGAAAATACAAATAAAAATAATATTAATAAAGCACAAAATGAAATAAAAAAGCTGTAAAATATAATTGTGAGAAAACCAAAATATTTAAAAAGGAATAAAAAAAAAAAAGATTCACCATATTACTATTTAAATAATTATAAAACAATAAGAGAGAGAAAAAAGGAAATGATAAAAGTAATATAAAGAAAAGGAAAAATAAAACAAATAGATATTAAAAATTTAAATACATTCCTAAAATCAACAACAAAATATTGAGAAAAAAAATTTGAAATATGTAATTAAGTGCAAAGATTGCAAAAACCAATATTATTTTGGAAATACTTCACAAAAACTTAATAAAAGAATAAAACGTCAAAAAATGAAATTATTCAAAATACTAAAGCCACATTTGCCTAAACACAGTATATAAAATAATCAGTTTTGATTTCAACTTCCGATCACCAAAAACATCAAAGCATTGGTAATCTTTAAATCAAACATGAAAGGAATAGGTGAGGATTATATAGGAGCAAGATATTAATATATAGATAATATATAGATTAGGAGCAAAATATTAATTTTATTTCTCAATTGTATAAAAATTATGAGTATTAAAATTTAAAGTAAATGCGATTTCATCCTCGATTTCAATCATTTAATATTATTTAAGAAATAAAAACTCTGTGTTAATATCACTCATTAACGTTTTTTTTTTGCATTTTGTTCTCGCTTAAGTTATATATATACATTGGAAAAAAAATAAATGTACTGACGAGGAAACCAGCATCTAAATAACAAGTGAACTACTCAGAATTATTGACATTGCAACATAACATGAGCAAAGGCTTTGTGTTACTGGTGTATCCCTTGATGGAGCCAAAGCATTTGACTAAATCTGCCTTACACCAGAGGTTCCTCTTTAAATTGACATCTCTTCCTCCTTCTACTTACTTTGTGATTCTTCTTTCTTTCCTTATTGGGTTTTCAATATCCAAACGTAAATAACAATATTCTGTTTCATGCATATATTTAAACAACAAATATCCCGAAAGGAGAAGAAAAGTGTCATAAAAGATGTACGCTGATAGACACCAAGAAATTAAGTTAGGTAGTACTAATAATAGCTGTTGTATGTTTATTACTATCTCCCATTTTACGTGTTTTGAGGCCGATTAAATCGTAATAGAAAAAAATCATATTAATTATGTATTATAAACTTATCTAATTTAGATTCATTTCTATTAAAATTTATTTCCTAGCTAAGATGTGTAAATTCAAGTTCCAGAAATAATTTTACGGAATATAAATGTCGTAAAATATTCTTTTTTTTAGAAACATATTAGATCAACTGAGTAAACTGAAAATGCTATATGATAACATAATTACATTCCACTGTCATCATAGTCGTTTCCGATGTTTTTCACAACGGCAATCTTTTTTGGGATAAAAATAAAAGTCTCGGTACACTTGTGAGTCTAAAAAAAAAATTGCGGCATCCTTTTGGAGCCAAAAAAAATATCCTTAGAGAGATTAGATGTGTAGGAAAATGTGAAAAAAAAGTTCAAAGTAAATGCTGGAATGAATTGTATATTTCCTATTTTAACTGTCTATAAAAAGTTTGTTTTTGTTATATTTTGAGAAAGTGGTATTCGCTTATGGCACCCCTGGCACAAACTTGGGGCACTCACTTTGGACAGCTGCTTTGGAGATTCAAAAGTAGCGATAGCTTTGGTTGTTTGTCGTAATTTTTTTATTGATTTCGAAAAATCTTATGTTCTTTAATTTTTCTCGCAGTATATAATTAACTAAAACATAAGAACTAATGTTTACTGACTGACTGGTGTGAAGAAATCAACTCCTCGAAAAATATTGCACATGTAAGCTTCCGAATTACATTAGTGTAGATCAGTTGTTCCTTACCTGTAAACGTCTGCTGACCACTAAGACAAAAATTGAACCATAGTGTGATTCATCACCACTTCCAACATGGGTCTCCCCAAGAGTTACTCAAAAGTGAATTTACCCATTGGAATCTTTCAAATAACATTCAAACACCACGGAACGTTAACAATGAAACAGTTCAAAAATTACGTTCCTACAAATTATGTGTTGCCGGAACCCCCACGGCCCATTTCAAGGACATCATGCTCTATTTTTGGTCCGCGGATCACCAGTTAGCGCCAATGGTGTTGAGCAAATGAGATTTTGATAGCTGACTACTTTATGGACTGTTGCTCTGTAGTAAAGTGCAGTTACGAAGTAATGCATGCGTGTGATGCCCATATCATTAAAACTGGTGTCTCATTAATCTCAGCCTAGGTTGGGCATTTTATCTAAATGGCTGAACAGGAATCCATTTAAGGATTATAAATCCTTAATAAAATAAAAATCCAAGGATGCCACCCTATATCCCCATGGTCTGCAACGCAAGTGGTTGAGTTTATGTATTCAAAGGCACTATGTTCTTCTTCTATCCAGCATCAATATTTTTTATTTCTGTCTATGGAGTTTCCACTTTTTGTCGGGAACACTAGTAGCGAAACACTCCAGTCTTGCAGAAGATGCATTGTTCTGACACTGGATTTTTTCTTTTGAAAAAACTTTCATTAATTTCCACAATTTTCCAGGTTCTTGCGTTTTCTTTTCTTTAGATAGCGTAATATACACAAAGATATTATACATAATTGTTTAAATAAACTATGTTTTTTTCCCCAAAATTATCAGAAGATCAATGTTTGGTCCAATCAAAATAGACCTGCGTTTGTAAATATAATTTTCAATCTCTCAAACAATTTTCCTTTATAATTGCTTCCGTTCCTAACAACCTTTAACATTACACCACTACTGTTTGTTTCCAATAAATATACGTCATGTCCGTTATCCTAGACCTTTGACGGGATAAAACCTATCTACTTTTATTTACTTTTTCCCAAGGAGGTAATTTCCAAATTTGAATATTTTTTTCGAAAATAAAAAATTATAGAAATAGTACACAATACAGTTAGTAACAATATTTATAAATAAATCAGGAAGGTTATTGTGTAGGTTATCAGCTACAACAATAGAATATGTTATTTTCTTGTAAATTAAATTGGTAAAAAGAGGTCAGACATTTTTTTATTACTACAAAGCCCTGATTCTCAGAAGGCTTGTGGTTTACAGGAATTGCATTATTTTCTCTCAATTAACTAGTGTTTTGTGCCGTTGAATAGCGGTGAGCAGGTGGATTTTTTTTTATTTTTTTTTTAGCCTATTCAAATTTACTTCTGCGGAAAATATAAAAGCATAAAATAATGTCCGCCTTTATTAGAGCAGGTTGTATTGTTGAGGGCTTAATGACCATTACAGTATGTCGAAAATTGTTATAACATGTTAGTAGTGAAA
>NW_027115775.1:860568-866168 GCF_000696795.3 Halyomorpha halys | reverse complement strand
TGTTTTTATTCAACTATACTCCTAGCTCGATTCAAATGTAATTCAGAATATCTCTCTCTAGGGTAGAGCTAATGAATAAGAGAGGCCAGAGGAAACAACACAGATCCAATGAAATGTTTTGCTAACTTATTTCCCAACAGAGGTTTACCTTTGCAGTTTAGAAGTTGGACCCTTTTGCACCGAAGCAAACTTCCCCAAGGTAACTAGGTCTACTCTTCTAGAATTCTCGGGTAATTACCTTCACTCGTCTCAACACACACCTTGTTGCCTTGTTCTGTAAATTCTGATAATTAAAAAAGAAATAAAGTAGCAATTTAGAGGACAGTTTTCGAAAATGTATTATAAAAAATAATGGAGTGTAAAATGACTTGTGAGTTGTTTTTCTAATGAATCATTGTTAATTTATGATTTTAAAAAAATGAAATATTATTATCTCATGAATATCATTTAATTTAATATAAACATAATGTAGTATAAGCAATGGATCAGTGTACAGTCGAATTTTGTTGCTCCTTACAAGGAAACATTGTTCAATTGAAGTTGAAAATTTCTTGTTGCTGAGTGTGGCACACCAGTTGTAGTGAAGACTCGATAAGGCTGAGGGTATTGAAGTATACCTTTGGACTGTTAGTTGCAAACTTCAGTTAGGTAATGTAAGTTTTCTAGTATTTTTCTTTCCCCTTCTTCTCCTTATTCAACGCTAAAGGGTGGCGAAGACGTGGGTCCCAGAGCGCTCAGTTCGGAACGTTGTGCTTTTGATTCCGACTTCAGACAGTTAATAATTGCTTCTCGGCAGTTCCATAAATGAATTGTGACACTATCACCTTGTTTAGTACGTTGCGGTAAATTCAAAGTAGCCGCCAGGGTTTGGTAAAAAGGACCCACTTACCGAACTAATTCCTCCACCTTAAACATTTATTACTAAATTGATTCTTATCGACGTATTAAGTTAAGTTCTGGTTTATAAATTGTTAAAATTCCATCTATGATTAAAAAGCAAAAATCAGTTTTAATTATTAATCCTTTTTCTAGTGTCCTTTTCCAAAAATTTGAATGAGTTCAACATTGCTCCAGTAATCGGGGATGATTTACTCCAGAGAACCTGTCCTCATTTGTACTCCGATCAATTCTTCCAATTATTTGATCCATTTTCTGATTGTTTTTAATACTATAACAATTTCAAATCAATTAGAAATAATTTCAAGTCAAATTATAGAAATATTTTCGTTATTTGGATTTGATTTGGTATGGTACACTAGGTTTATTGGTTACTTGTGTTTTGTAAATTTGCCTCTTTTTTTTCAGTTTATTATTAGTGGTATCTGAAGTTGATTATGTCATATTTCTCTGGAGTTTTTACCATTAAAATGATAAAAAATAGTGTGTTTTCGTCCTTCTAAAAAAAAACAAAAAAAAAAACAGTCTTTTAAATGTTGAATTTAAAATAAGTTCACACCGTTTTTCAGTTAAAGGTACTTTTAAAGTATTTCTCTATTTAGCTACCTTAAAGTTTCTTTTTCACGTTTCAAATAAATATTTCCGTCGCTCCCAGGGGGTATTTTTGGGGCAGGTCCCGGCGGAAAGGATTGCCTTTTTTGTGTTTTATTAATTGGTCAATTAAGAGTTACGGAATAATACAATTCTAATTTAATTCCACTATACAAAAAAAAAGTAAATAGAATAATATATAATGCTAAGATTTATTTCTTGTTAATTTTGTTTGGTTCATTAATATGTATTGATACTGTCTAGGACCGATGAAATAGTCCATCTTGTCCATAGTTATTAAAATCAAATCCACCCTGCTAGAAGACGGATCCCATGAGCAGTTACCTACATTTCTACATTCAAGTTCACAATCAGCATTGTCTATGCCTTTATATATATTTCTTTTAATCTAAAGTTCAAAATGCTAAATCGAAGTCTACAGTTGTTTGCAGGGCTTTGTAAAGTAGGGTGAAAAGTCGGTTATCAATTAATAGTTTTTTTTTAATATTTGTGTGCTATTTTTACCCGATACCTGGACCATCTTCTTACAATTAGCTCATACAGCCAACTAATAATCTTCCAATATATTTTTGGACTGTCCATCTTGTTCATAGACAAATTTAAATCCAATCTATATGGAGCGGATTGATATTTGAATATCTTTATGACCCATTTTTCTTGTACGATGTTAATCTACTGACCTCTTTGCCATCCCAGAGCTGACCAGGAGGTAAGAAAAGACTGTAAGGCAACAAGTGGACTGATGGCCACTGCTAGGGTGTCTGATTCATGCGCTCTACTTCCGCTCCCAGTTGGCTATTGTGCCCCGTCACAAAGGGCACCTCGCATAAATTCTTGAGAAGGACAATGGAGGGGGGCCTCTTGATTTGGGAGGGGACACCCGGTATACATTAGCCCCCAGTCTCAATACAGGCCTTTTAATTAACAACTTGCTTAGTACAAACCTGTTTCACTGTCTCCTTAATAAATATTTAACTATATTTTTCGTTGGGCTAAGCTATGTATCGTTATTAGTAGGCTTCAGATCTTAATTAATTTAAAAATTACAAACATTTAAATATTTTATTTAACAAAAAATGTACAATATTTATTAAAACGCAATATATTTATTAAACATTTTTATTATACAAATTATAGAATTAATTTAATTTAAATTATACAAATATACGATACAAAGGCACGCATCACATTACTTTCGCTAATCGATTACTTTCAGCTGAATTCATTTATTATTAATAACCTAGTACATTTCAAAGCAGATATTACTTTATTATTCAAAATAGCAATACTTATACTCACTATATTTATCATAATAGGTATGTAAAAGTAAAATATGACTAATGGAAAAACATAATTCATTCATATATTTTATTCATAGATTGTTTATAAAAGGTGTTTTTTTAAGCTAGATAGAACTTTAAATTGTAAAAAGTAACACAAAAAATTAAATTGTAATCAAAATTTTTTTTTTATTTGTTTCAGTATACTCTGACAAATCATCATGAATAGACTTATATGCGTCGTTCTTTCGCCGATTGGGCTCTAGAGCAGTTGGCAACTGACCCGTTGTTTTATCGCAAAATTGTGTTCAGCGATGAGGCGCATTTTTGGCTTAACGGGTTTGTTAATAAGCAAAATTGCCGCATATGGAGTGAGACCAATCCACAAGAGACCCTACAGACTCCATTACATCCAGAAAAATGCACCGTTTGGTGCGGTTTTCACGCTGGTGGCATCATCGGACCTTAAGCTCGCGTTACGGTCAATGGAGATCGTTACCGCACCATGATCAATGATTTTTTGTTTGAAAATATGGATGACATTGATCCGGAGGAGATGTGGTTTCAACAGGATGGCGCTACGTGCCATACGGCGAACGCAACCATCGACTTATTGAAATCAAAATTTGGCGATAAGTTGATTTCGAGAAATGGACCTGTCAATTGGCCTCCAAGGTCGTGCGATTTGACACCTCTCGATTATTTCCTGTGGGGCTACGTGAAGTCACTGGTTTATGCTGATAAACCAGCAACAATTGACGCCTTGGAGGCCAGCATTGTTCGTGTTATTCGTGACATACGGCCAGCAGTGCTCGAAAAAGTGGCCCAAAATTGGACGTCCAGAATGCGCTTCGTCAAGAACAGCCGCGGTGCCCATATGCCCGAAATCATTTTCAAATGTTAATGTCACGTATTGATCTTTCGAATAAAAAAAAATTTTGATTACAATTTAATTTTTTGTGTTATTTTTTACAATTTCAAGTTCTATCGGGCTTAAAAAAACACCCTATAGTTATTAAAAATGTGAGATAGTTTTTTTTTAATTAAAAAAATTAAAGGTATTTAATACATTAGAGAGAGAAAAACTTTATTCAAAAAACTTATGCTTGGGTTGCTAAATATACAACATTTATTTTTTTTAATTCTTATAATATACATATTTATAGTACAGATAATTTATACTTCATAATAGTAATACATGATTTAATTTTTTTTTATAATTTTCATTCTTCTATTTTTTCGTTCAATATATATATTTTTAAATAATTGTTTCCTTATTATTCTTTTTTTTCTAATATTTATCTTTATATCTAGTTGTATTTTCTCCCTTTACACAATATATCTTTTCATTTGTTTCACCTCTTTAACAAGCATAGAATAAAATTAAAATATAAAATATAAATAATAAAAATTGTAAACAAAATAATAATATGCACACATAAAAATCATATTTTCGCAAATAAGTACTATTCCGTTAGAATTTTGTTTTTAATATCTTTATAGAAATTTACAACTGTATATTATATAATACATTCGGTAAATTTGATTTTAGTTAAAATGGAGTGTTATCGGCGTGAAGAGAAACTACCCCCATTGGTAGTGATATAAATACATTCATACATTCAAATACAGATAACGAATATGAAATTAAAAAAATAAAATATAAAAAAAAAGTTATATATCAAAAATATAACTGATAAGGACCGTAATAAATGCATATAAGCAAAGTAATAAGTAGATATAAAAAGGTAATAAATATGTTTAGAAAGTTTTTTTTTTTTTTGCATGTTATCAAAGTTGGATTTTTTTCTTCTCCAATTTTACCTGGATATGATTTAAGCTCAAAACGGAGTGGTATTGTTAGTTTTAAATTTCTTGTGAAAACAACAAAATGTTTTCCCGAGTTTTCAACTACCGTGGGATGTTTTAAAAATTTAGAACTTGCCAAATAGTTATAATAATAAGTTGTTTTGATTGATGGCCAAGCTTCATTCTTCATTAATTAATTAAAGTAACTGGTTTTATAGGATACAAGATACAATCCAGGTGACGAAGAATTATTTACCACTGAGTAGTTAAACTATTAAAGAAAATATATACAAAACATATATATAAAAAAAAATCAAAGTTAGCAGACATTCACACAAAATAAATTACTAACGACTAAAGAAAAAATTTAAGTTCCGTATTCATTTTTCATTCTTTCTTATATTTTCCGAAGATAGTATTTTGTAAAATTTATAACAGTTTCTTTAATAATTAATGATATCTATAACTTCTCTAAACAATTTTTAAAATAAAGAAAAAAAATTACGTGAAAACTGATATATGATAAATGTGGTTGAGAAAGAGCTAATAGCGCGGAAAACTGAAATGGAAAATGTTTTCATTTCTCTGTAAGCAGAGAATGGCCTAAGATGGAAAACAACGTCGACTCGCTTCACGGCGCTGATTTATGGGTACGACACTTCTAAGAAATGATATATGTTTTAAAACATTTTCTAACATCAAGGAAAAAAAATAAAGCTGTTATTCTTGTCCTGTTTTATTCAAAAAATTATACTAACCAATTTTTATTTTTTTATATGGCAGCTTAATTCACATTTTAACATCTGTTTTGTTTTTATTTTTAGGGATACGATTTGAGAATAATTTAATCGTATGAAATGTATTAAAGCAGACCCTATAGAAATGATACCCAACCAAATCTGTAGCCATACTTTTTACAAAGTTCTGATCATATATAAATATTCACTTTTTAACATACCTGACATTTATAGAACACAATAGGAAGACACAGAAAGCAAAAAA
>NW_027115775.1:855775-856218 GCF_000696795.3 Halyomorpha halys | reverse complement strand
TAATTTAATAAAAAATCAAAATTAAGCTCCTAAAATAAATTAATAGTTCGACCCTTGTTTCACTTATGCCTCACCCGTTTGGAGTTCAACGTGTTTTAAAATTATAGGAAACTGAAACAAAATTAAAAATACCAACCTTGCTGAAAAAATGCAACTAGTCTTAGAATAAACGTCTATATATTTCAGTAAAACAAAATCATCTAAAAAAATAATTAATAAATGAAAAAAAGAACAACTAGCCTTGTAACGCAAACGCTAGCTTTCACCGGACTAAAATATATATTTTATTTGTTGATATTTACAACTGTATAAAAAAATACAATCAGCAAATTTGATCATAATGACATAATGATATGATACAGGGTGTAGAGAAACTACCCAGTAGTAGAACTCTAAAACAGTTTACAATATAAGGTCACGAGGCCATCTTCTTTTCAGGCGCC
>NW_027115775.1:844427-853930 GCF_000696795.3 Halyomorpha halys | reverse complement strand
GTACTTCAAACATTAATTTAAATTAGAAGGTCCCGTGGCCATCTTCTTTTCAGACGCTTCGGAGGATTATCAGGGATTGTTAAGGATGAAAGATTTCCATGGTTTTAACTCATATATAGTAGTTCCGCTCTACACCGGAAAATCATCAGCGTCGATACTAGACCAAAAATATTATTTAAATATGGTGTTTCTGTTTCAACCGCATATAAGCCGGCATACACAAGAAAACTAATTCTGAGAGTTTTTTTCGCAATTACTTTGTTTATGAGATTTCTTTACGCTATGTCTGACTGTGTTCAATTTTCCGCGCAGATCGGCTACATTTGAAGTATCAAGATTAACATTCCTGGAATTCCTCTAACATCTCGTAAACTTTCTTTTTCATCATCTCTTTTGCTAGGATATGAGGTAAGCGGAAACCCGGCATTTCCGAAACTTTTAAAATATAATTGAAATTTAAGCATATACGATACATGTTTCCTACTCTAAAATATCAGGCGTACATCAAGGAGCAATAATCGTGTTTTTAATTATGTAATATATTGATGAATAATAAAGGTGAATTAATATTTGTCCCATTATATTTAAATGGATATGAATGGAAAATGCATAAAATTTAACTATACCGTTTATTTCAAAATATTCAGTTTTGTGTAAAATAACAATTAATTATTTTTTAAATTAATTAAATGTGTTTATAGTTTTTTTTTTAGATATTTTATTGAATTTTTAGATTTATGTTAATTTTTTTCGGTACCTACTGGATTTATTAATGATAGTCTTTTTTTAGTCTTCGTGGATAATGCCGGTGTTTTGTTAATGGTGAGGGAAATGCAAACAAACTGATGGGGTCAACAGAGCAGTTTGGAAAAACTTAGCGATCTACCAATATTTGTTTATGAAATGGTTTCAGTTATGAGGGAGATGAAGTGGAATAACGAAAGGGAAATATCAGAGCTTAACTTAAAACTCCCTCGAAATTCAAACTTCAAAACTTATAAGCTTGATTGGGCACTATTCTGTACGTCATGCTTCAGGAAGTAAACCAAAATACGCTATTGTTAAATCGGAACAAATAACGAATTAATTTTTATTCATTATTCTAAATATTAGGCATTAAGAATTTCCTTACAATATTGAAAATAATTAAGAAAAAGACTGCATGCTCTCCACATTACCCAGCGGTCACAATAAAATACTATTTTGATGAAATTTATTCTATTGGAGTCCTAAGCCCAACTCATATAACGAAGTAATGCATCAGTTTTTTTTTTCTTTTTCGGTTTTCATCTATAATTACTTAATGGTGGATCCTAGCGGAAATTTTGTAGTAATATAAATTGAAATCCATTACATATAATGTCGAATGAATACCAAAACTTAATAATTATGTCTTAAACCGTAAACCAAAAAAAGACTAATATTTTTTTTTTTTCTAAAAACTGAGATACATTGCAATATGAGTCCAAACATAACAAACACATAAATCCATTTCTTGTTGTCCTAATACTCCCAATAATCAGCTAATTAATGTAATGAATTAATGATTAGGTATTTTTCTTTGTCGGTTTTTATCTACAATTACTTAATAGTGTACAATCCAGGCCGAAATTCTGTAGTATAATAAATTGAAATGCATTAAATATTACGTCGAATAACTAAATGAATATTGTATAACTATGCAGTAAATAATTGGCCATGCCTTAAAAATTGGCTCAAGTTGTATTTCCTAAACCATAAACAAAAAAAAGACTAACATATTTTTTTCAAAAACTGAGACCAAGTGCTATACGAGTCAAAACTTAAAAAAACACAGAAATATATTTATGGTAGTCCTAAAACTCCAAATAATTGGCTAATTAACTCAATGAATTAAAAGATTAGGTATATTTTTCTTTTTCTGTTTTCGTCTAGAATTAATTAAGGGTGGATCTAGGTGGAAATTTAGTATAATAAATTGAAATGCATTAAATATACCGGTACAAAGTCAATTTTTAATATATTAATGGTACAATGGGATTGATAATTTGTGCAAGATCTATTCGTAAGGAAGAACCATTATTTCAGTTGCTATGTTGCCGACGGAAAATGTTTATCGAAGATTATAAGAAATATCCACCCATCAATTGCAGAAAATATCGTAGAATTACAACTAAGATGTCCTTTATTTGCTCCTGGCGACTTCCATTTTTATATTCATTCATCCATTCATATATATTCAGATTAAATTTTCTTCAAGAAGTAAAAAAAAATTATTATTTAGATAAATAAATTTGGAAAAAACAAATGCTAATATAAATAAATACCTTATAAATATGGAAAAAATCAGTCAAAAATTAAAAAAACCTTTAAATGATTTTTCGTAATATTAGGATATTCAGAAATATATTTTTTAATTAAATATATAATATATTATATTCCATAGTTTCTTATATTAGAAAATTTGTAGTAGACTTTGCTGAGTATTACTTTATACTTGAGTCCAAGAAAATAAAATGTTATATATCAGTATTTATAGTATAAGATTATTTTTGGGCTACAGTGTCCATTCGGACAACTGTAAAACTGACACTTAAATATATGATAAAAAATACATCATTTTTATAAATAGAGATTTTTTTTTTTTATTTATTGATGAATATTACAATCTGCCACAACATTTTTGGGCAATAAGTAATAGTGATAACTGATTGCATTCATACTAAAACAAAATAACATAAGAATAAAAATAAATAAAATCCCTCTATAAATATATAAAAACAGAAGGATAAAGAAAATGGACATAATCAAACTATGTACAAGAAATAATAAATAAATAAATAAAATAAAATAATCTCTAGTCACATTTACACTCTTATATACAATATTTACACTATCAGCGTAAGGATACCTGAGCCCACTCTATGCCTGACTTTGCAGGAGCAGAGCTTTTTGAGATCCCAGCGCATTCCTCTCACCGCTCCACTGGTAATGAGCCAGTGGAGGTTGAGCAAGTGCGCTAAAACCACAAACGTGTGCAGGATCTAACCACTGCCAGAACTCCAAATGTCAATTTTTATTTTACAATTAGTCTCTTGGCCACTACCGTTTCAAACTTCAAGGCGGATTGTAGGGATGGGTGGAACTGGACAAAACTTAAACCAAAGGATTAGGATGATTAAAAAGGTTTATATGGAATTTTGAGAATTTGGTTGCTATGAGGTCAAGTACAAAAGGGATTTGAAGGTCAAGGTATAGTGTACTGTTGGAAACGTAATAGGGTGCGGTCAGAGTATAGTCTTATATATTAGAAGTTGGCTGAATCGTCTGTTGAGTTCTTGCCTTTCAAGTCTAGTATGTTGGTTCCAGGTGAATCTTTATAAATATAAATAGTAGTAAGTAACAAATAAATTATTTAATTTTTTAAATAAATTATTTGATATAAGAAAATGGAACAAGGTCATGTGAAATTTATTAAAAACTAAATATAAATTAGTCTAAGTTCATACCTGAGCTCAAATATGTATTGGATGAATTCATAACCATTTAGGAAAAAAATACTTTAAAAAATATATTGATTTTATTTCGCAGGAAACTTTAATGAAAAGAAAAGTAACTGCTCTATAGAGGCCGAGTGTGCCATTGTATTCAACCACAGCTGTTATAACAGAAAATAAATAAGCAGCCATATTCGAAGCAAGGCACCTTTAGGTGTCTAGTGATTTATTTATTGAGATACTCCGCTATAAAGCTTTTTATGGGAAAAAATGTATAAAATTCTTTCCATAAATCTAGTTTAAAAACGTTTCGTAGCATAGTGACGGTCGTCAATTCACCATCACTTTAACTATGCATGTAACCATTTTATCATTGTCGTGTAAACTACATCATATCTATGCATTATAATTTGTAGTATCATTAAGGGAAACACTGAGGGCTAATAAAAATAAGCAATAGCTTCAATGGTAGCAATTTAGGAAACCGGCTTGAGCAAACTTGACCTCAATCCAAGACCAACGATCCAACGCTCCCCAACTTTTTTGTCTGAAGCAGCAGATTTGGGAGAGTTTGCTAATTGGCAATTTACGGCTCGTAGGGTTTTCAGTTTTTAAAAACAACCCTTCCGAGTTTTGAAAAAAAAAATGACGGAATTGTAAATATTGTTAGGGCCCCGCAATGACCTCAAATAAGAAAGAGCCGTTATTAGTTCAGTAAACTTAAACGTACCCTTAAAATATATCCATTATGCTTCAATATACTGTTTTTTCAACTCCATTTATTGAGAAGGTAATACAATTGAAAAAGTAAATACATGTAATACACACAAATGCATAATTAAAACCTAAATAATACAAATAGTGACAAGCATACTCGTTCTGGGATCAAACAATACATTATATACCCGCTGTACAGAAATAAATAGCACACATAGATACATATTCATAACTTAAGAATGTTCTAGATCAAAAAAGTATCAAAAAATGGAAAGGGACACTTGATACAAGACAGTACTTACAAACTAAATACAATATACACAAGAATGAACTTTAAAGTCATCCTCCTTATATATGTTTCCACTAGGAGTGGGAGAGTTCTGTCCATGTAGGATTCAATCAGCTGCGCTTGTCCTCCCCATCTGCTGATATATCCATGAGCTGACATGGTCCTCTGTTGGCTGATATCATAATCCATCAGCCCGTTACTCTCTCCTACCAGTTCACGGGTTATAGTCCTTGTAAACCTAAAAATAACATAATATATATACAGATATAAGACAAGTAAACTTTTTTTTAAATCATTTATTTATTGTTATTTACAACTGTATAACATATATACAACAAGTAAACTTGCTGTAGGTGAGATAGTGACATGATACAAACATGTGGAGAATCTACCCATTGATAGCACTCCAATAACATTTTAAGAGGAGAAGATTCCAAGGCCATTTTCTTTTCAGACGCCTAGGAGGATTATTAGGTAATGAAGGAGAAGCCAGGTTAGAAACAAGTGGATTTGGGTGGTTGGGAAGTTTTCCATGGAAGGAATGGTATCTGGTTTTGGCCAAATCGGCAACATATGAGACATTGAGGTCATGATGGATGACTTGATTTGTGACAAAGTAAGGAGCGTTAAGGCTTTTACGAAGGATTTTAGACTGTAAGGATTAGGGAGGATTTTGATGGTTTAGTGGAGCCCCACAGCTCAATTCCGTATGTCCACATAGGCCTTATAATAGTCATGTAGATCAGTCTTTTGTAATGAATTGGCAATTTAGACCGTTTGTCTAGTAAATGTTGTAATAGTCGAAATCGACGAGCAGTTTTCTTTCTTTTTAGGCTTGTATGAGGATTCCATGTCAGCCGATTGTCGAGATGTAGTCCTAATCTGTTCGACAGGAATAAGTGGGGTATTATTAAAGGATGCTGTTGGGCAAGAAGTCATTAGTTTACGACGAAGGGTAAATGTGATTTGGTGGGATTTATTGGAATTAATTTTAATCCTCCAATTTTGGCACCATTCTTCAAGGGTGGTGATGTAGGATTGGAGGATTTGGGGTACAATGTAAAGATCATTGTTCACTGACAATAGACATGTATCATCGGCATACGTGTTGAGGATAGTGTTAGGATGGGTTGGGATGTCAGCTGTGAATACTGTATAAAGGGTAGGACCAAGGATACTACCCTGAGGTACACCAGCAGACTGACGGAATAGGGATGAATAAGCGCCGTTGTAATTTACTTGAAATAATCTAAAGAAAACTTGAACTTAAAAAAAATATAATGTAACTCACTTCTCCCTGCAATTATTAACTTTAAAAAAATATACAAAGAATAAAAACATGTTGTAATATATACAATTGATTGCATATGTGGTAATCAGAGGGTACTACAGCCCCCGGAGATGACGCCGCCGCCGGGAGTTTTCATTTTTGTGTACTGTTCTCCGCTTTCCCGGTTCCATCAAGCTATTAATTTAAAATATGTTTTTGTAAATATAGTTTCGCTTAGTAGAATCAGTTGTATTATTTCTTTGAAAAGAGACTGATCGATTAGCTTACAATATCCGTGAAAAAACGAATACTTTCTGAGCTAGAAACAAAAAAACATTTAATTTTGTTTTTAACTCTTTTTCTATCGGAGAAATCGGAAACTTAAACTTTTCTATGGCGATAAAAAACAGCACGCAAATCGGTCAAAAGATGTTGACAAAGATTCGACCCTTTATTTTTTTTTTTTTATGTTTATAGTTATATAAACTATGTAAAAAATATAAACGATAAATAAATAATATAAATGCATATATATACCCCTCATCTGATTCTTAAATTTGTCAAAAATTAGTTTTGAGATTAAGTGCTCCTGTATATAATCAAGCTAGATTAGTTTTTTTATTGTAAACCATTTAATATTCCAATTCAAACCGAACCGTGAACTCGTAATAATAGGTGTGAAGTATTAATTATTTATATTGTATCTGAATTTAATTTTTTTCATGTTATAACGTGCCTGTTAGATCCTCTTGTTCCTAGGCATTATCGAAATGTGGGCGCTATTAATCAGTGAATTCAGGTAGGGGGTTATAAATCAAAACTGATTGAGGAGGTGCCTGTGGAAGACACCCTCTGGTCCACACGCTGCATTGTCATCTCCTCTTACCTTGAAATTGTCCCACCTTCGAGGCTTATTATATCTTCAGGAAAGCAACTCTAAGAATGAATTTAGAAGTAGAATATAAGATATGTGAATCGGATTCATTCGAGAAGATATGAGTCGCTGAGAGCAAAATGTGGTGTAAGTAAAATAAATAATTTTGAAATATTTATTTCTTTAAGTGTTTCGACCTCAAGGGTCATTTACACTAGATTCACAAAGTCAGGAGCCCACGATTGACATACTCACAGAGCTACAATTTCAAAGTGAAAAAGCTATAATCACAAATTTACAATTACAAATTACATTTTACAAAGTCACAATTAGAATTGACGTTTACAATTTAAAATTACAAGGTCAGCAAACTACTGTATTAAATTATGCATCCACTTATACATAATGTAATTACAGTTGGACTATATATGATTATAGATATTAATAATTTTTAAAAAGTGAAAAAGGTTTGTTTTTGTTGTTGTGGGATTTTCTCTCAGGATCTTCTGTAAATTTGAAAAGAATAGGTGTGGTTCGTGAGCAATACATTCTGTGAGAATGTGCCTAACGGTGAGATCCTTTCCGCAGTAGCGACACATCGGTATCTTTTTTCATGAGTTGAACGTGGGTCGAGTATGTCCAATCCAAAGACGGGTTAGTACATCTTCTCTCCGTAGCAAATTAAAGTTTCTGGTTGGACGTTTCACTGACTCCTGAACCATTCTTAAGTTGTTGGCTCTCATGACGAACCATTCGTCTTGCTACTCTTGCCATCCAATTTCTTTGATCCAAGAAATAACATCTATGGATGTTGATGATGTTACGACTTGTCCTGTCTTTATAGTCTGGCCTGCGAGTCTGCCTTTTCACATAGTGATCCCACAATAACCCTGCAAACCATTTTGCTTAAGTTTTGAAATATATAACACTGTAGGTAAAGATTTTGGTAGGAAATAAACGCTTTATCTGTTAAAAGCCACAAGTATATTCAAACTGTTTAAAACATTTGAAGTTAATCAACTCATTAATTAATTAATTTATTTATTTTCTTTTAACGTAAAAGAATTATGAAGAGAAAGACTTACACCACTATTGCCATAAACAATTCATATATTCATACTATATTATATGTCTTAATTTGAATCACACTAGAGACAGCAACCGGACTTGATACAGTTCATTTGAGTTTTCATCATACAAATAACATAGCGAAAGAACTGAGGGTTCTGCTCTAAAAAGAAGAGGTACCTCCATTCTACAAAATTGCGGTTAATTAAATAAAAAACAAGTTTTCAGAATTAATTTTTTGAGATAACTTTTTTATTTTAAAATTAATACATTATAATTACGATATCACAACGATTTATACGGAAGCCGTTCTTCTTTTCTCAGAATGGAGGAGGAAGCATGTAGTGATTTTGTGTCGATTATCGATGGTAACAGTGTATTGAGTTTGTATCGATTATCGATGGTACCAGTCGAGAGGTTTTTCTAAGATACGAGTCAGTCAGTGTGTGTTAAGTGTTTTGTTTGATTGTTATTGTTAGGTTAAGAGATTATTGAGAGTTCACAATTATGTCAATAATTATAATATAAGAAGTGTTTTTTCTAAGTCAATACTTTTTATTTAATTACACATCAAAGTTTTACAACAAAGCATTAAAGATTATAACTACCTCCACATTGCACCCACATTCAAAATATATATCTCATAAAAATAATATATAATACTCCCAAATTAAGGAACATACAATATATGGATAGGACTAAATGCTTAAAACCCCTTTAATTAATAAATACACTGAAAATTCTGCTACCATACACCCCTCCATAACGGTGTCCCTCTTGACGGACAACTTTATTGAAGTCCCAGCAAATAAGTGACAAATTTTATGAATTTGGACTTTTACGGAACCATCCCATTCCGGTCCCGGACACCATTTCATTCTCAATCAGCACTTTATATTCCTGCATAAAGGACATAAACCGTAAAATATAAATAAAAACTCTCGATTCCATATCTGAATTTGACGGACTTTAATTTTGAGAAAAAGTTAAAGAATAAACCACAATACTTTTTTTTTTGCTGAATATAAATGAGCATTAGCGAACATTTATATTGATGGGTATATTGTTGGCCATGGATTATACATAGGACGAGAAGATGATTGGGGGTGCGCTGAGTAAGTAGAACTTTATTAGTTTCTACGTTTCGGCCAGAACTTCAGGCCTTCATCAGGAATGGAAGAAAAAAAAAAAAAAGAGAGCTACCATAATGATTAAATGGAGTTACAGAAAAAATAATAGAAATATAAGAAGATAAATTGTAGGTGGTACATAAGTAGTATGAAGAAAATGCATGGTGTACTATTTTAAGAATATTAAAAAGTGTATATAATAAAATAAAAGGAAAAGTAATATTAAAATTAAAAAGTATAAAGAAAATCATACAGATATAAGAATCAACTAAATTAACACAAGTACAAAATTGGAAATTATTCGAGAATTGAAGTAATATAAAAATATAAAGAAAATGTATATGTGGTTAATTATATCAGTAAGTATAATAAGAAAATTTAAGAAGTAGATATAAGTTATATAACCAAAGGCTATTAAGTAATATAAATATATAATAAGTTGTGGTGAACATGACTTATGAAGTGGGTGATGGAAGAAAACGAGAACAAGAAGAGAGAGAAAAGAGTAATATGTAGTTAATAAGAGGAATGTACCTACTAGAAAATTTATATTAAATAAAAAGTATACATTAGTCATTAACAATAAATTAATTGTTTGAAAAAAAAAATCATATCTATTCAATATATTATGATTACTTATTAACGTACATATTTATATAGAGATCTATATTTCTAAAAT
>NW_027115775.1:843040-844197 GCF_000696795.3 Halyomorpha halys | reverse complement strand
AGGAATTATTAATACAAATTTTTAATAAATGATTTTTATCATACCTCATTGAACCAAATGCCTAATTTTATCAAATATAGCTAGACTCCCTATCTGGAGATGTTGACAGAGTTCTCTTGTTTGGTTTTAATTCATTTTATACATTCATTGCTCTGATGCTTTGGCAAACTGAACCCATATACTTTTGTAATTATGTTTATTTAAAGTCCCATAACTAGATTAAATAACTCTCAGATAGGAGAGCTTGGGATGTTGCTGTCCCTGTTGAATTGCATACTTACATTTTACCTATATTTAGTTCAAAGTTGATACTGGTCTGAAATTAAATCTTAATTTTTTAAAAATATTTTGACAAGGAAAGGCTTGTAAAGTTGATATTATTTTTATTGGAAGAGCCAATGTTGGTCAGAGCTTATGATTGAATTCGTTCTTCGGTACTAGCATCTTATAAAAAAGTTCCCTATTTATCTAACAGTAACTTATACAAATTATGACGAGATTTGTTCACCACAAAACATTCCCTTACTTTCCATTCGGAGTAAGAATTAATTTCTGCTGAAGTATAACTACCGAATCCCACTAGAGTTTTCTTCACTGTACAGTTATATTAAAACAAGTTCTCGCTTGTGAAATCATATTATTTTTGTGAATAGTGCATTTCTCGACCTTCTTTACAAGATACAGCACAAAGGAACACAAAGGATCCTGCCTCATTAGAATATTTGTTAAAACATTTTGTTACAATTTTAGTAACTGATATCTGATTTTAAAAAGATTTTTTTATTTATTTATTGATATTTACAACTGAATAAAAGATATACAACAAGTAAATTTGATCATAATGACATAATGATATGATACAGCTTGTAGAGAAACTGCCCAGTAGTAGAACTCTAAAAACATTTTACAATATAAGGTCACGAGGCCATCTTCTTTTCAGGCACCTCGGAGGATTATCAGGAATGGAAGAGGAAGCAAGGTTAGAAACTACTGGGTTTGGGTGGTTAGAGAGTTTGTAATGGAAGGAATCATATCGGGTTCGGGCTAGATCGGTTACATATTTTACATATTCGTTTACCTATGGAACATCTAGGTCTTTATGGATGGTTTTATTAGTAACAAAATAAGGAGCATTGAGGATTTTACGAAGGATTTTG
>NW_027115775.1:836859-842735 GCF_000696795.3 Halyomorpha halys | reverse complement strand
ACATTATTGAAGTATACAGTAAGGCAGTTGGCAGGTTTACGACAAAGAGTAAATGTGATTTGATGGGATTTGTTGGGATTTATTTTTATCCTTCAATGTCGACACCATTCTTCGAGGGTTGTGATATGGGACTGGAGGGTTTGGGATGCAATCAAAGGGTTATTACTAACTGGGAGCACACATGTGTCATCAGCATACGTGGTAAGGATAGTGTTAGGAGTTTTAAAAAGGTTAATAAACAATAACGTGTGAACACTTATTATAGACTCATAAGGACCGTTTCGGCGGACGGTGGGGTCTTTATTATGGAGAGATGATAATGTTTATTAAAATCTCTAAATACTTACTTAAAATATATCTTGTGTGTTTATTCTTATTATGTATTTTTAAATTAAAACTTTTTAGCATTTTGTTTTTTACGACAATGTTTATAAACAAAGCTTTTTGTGCTGGACATATTAAACAATAAAACACAAAGCTCTCTTGCAATCAGCACCACTGACTATTTAAAAATGCCTTTCCATTACTACAAGAGATTCTATAAAAATCTGCAACTACATCATTTTAAAAACTACTTCATGGCTATTCTTCCCAGGTCATTTATATCAGTCTAAAAATTACTCTAATTATTTATCACAAACATGTGATGTAGGATGGCCTAATTGGCCGAAACGTCGGACTTATAAAGGAATAAAAATGTTTTTGAGACTAAAATGGATAACATTTTATTTATTTAAACAATTAATTTTTAATTGATGACTACATGTATACTTCTTAGTTAATATAAATTTTCTAGTAGGAACTTCCCTCTTATACTTATTATTTTCTTTCTTCCATATCTTTTTTTATTCCTATTTCTTCTCTCATCTACTTTATTAATAGGACGGCCTCAGTAAAAAAATGTAACCACAGTCTCTGGTATATTCGAAATACGTAAAATTCCAAGTGAAACCAAAAAAAAAAATTATTTTCTATGATCGGCCGCAATTCAAGAAAAGCAGTGATATTTTTATATATTAATATAAAAATTACTCATATAAATTGGTATATCACTCAATATATTGGTAGGGAGAAAACTCACTTTAATTTTCAACATATACACAATGAAAAGAACGGTTACAAAGTAACGTACCTGTTACAAAATGTCAAAACCTCCGCGCTCAAACCTGCTCATTATCAGAAGAGCATCTGAGAATGCATTGAAACTGTTATTTTCAGATAATCATTCTATACATTAGTTTATTTGGTCAGATATTTTAAATGTAATTTTTGTTCATTATATTATCACCTTTTGTTATTTTTTTTAGCTTTCCAACGGTATGTTACAAATCCATATTATCACCCTTATTTCCAGATTTTTTTCAGGCTTGAAAAATGTTTCTCCTTTGGTTAGCTATAATATTCTGCCAATATCTTATATTTATTCGTTATTAATGCTAGAGATTAGAAATGGTTAAATTTTCAAACAAGGAAGTTAACGGTTCTTCAGAGGAGGAAATTTTTAAAACTCGGCTTAGGACTCTAATCAGATTTCCTCTTCTCGGAGATGTGTTTTATGCTTTAAACCACTATTGGCTTTTGTATGAGATTTCCTCTCACGAAAATTTACTTTCTAGGCTGTTTACATGTCCTCTGTTATTGTTATTCCTGGAACTCCTCGTATCTTTCTTTCGAATCCTCCTTTGGTGTATAGTGGGGGTTGTTTTTCCGTTTGAACTTCAGTATAATCACAGCTACCTTTCAATAAACACCTCTCCTGTGGATGTGAGATTTTCACTCGTTCAAATAAATGGTCACATAAAATAAATATTTGTTTTTTCACAAAGTGATAATTATAAGTAGACAATATGTTTACCTAACTGCTACTGCTATTTTATTTTATGTTATTTGTTTGTTTTATTATTTCCTATACAGCAAAAAACATACAGATAAAATTGACGTGTGAGACAAAAACTCGCAAGCAACCTTACGGTTAATAAAGGGTAATAGGGATTACTTCTTGATAAACTCTGGTTAATTAATGACATTTAATAATAATTAGTAATATAAAGTAATATTTACATCATTGAAAACGTTTCTGTACTAAAGTACTATAGAAAATAATATAATGCAACGAATGTAAATATCTAATATATGTTAATATTTATCCATGATGGTGGTTTGAAAATTTCACTAAACAAAATAACAAAAAAATTAGGTAGTAGAAAAATAATCATGAGATCATAAATAAATAATTGGAAATTAAATTGTACGTAGAAATAAATAAAGTGATAAGGTTATCAGTGACCAATGCGTGACACAGCAGACAGACTAACGCACCTGAGTTAGATATAGGATAGCCTCATATCTACTTAAATCCGTAACATCTACGCAAATATTCTTTATCAGCGTAATTTATAAAACATGTGTGAGAGAATGTTACATTCGCTGTGTACAATATAAGCTAACAAAACATTTTATCTTGCCGTATAACAAATTAAGCGCTTATATATCATGTTATATGTTAATTTTATTCAGTCAAAGCTACAAAGAAACCAGTATCCAGCAGTCATAATTATACAATACGTAATATGTTTGCAACATAAATCTGATTTGTTTTCAGCCATGAGTCTACATGACCACATCATCGGCAGAAAAACTATGATGGCAATCCATAAAGCCTTACGCCAATATAAGTTGAAAATATTTATTTTTTATTTTTTTTTTTAGATTTTATAAAAATATTCTTTAACTACATATTTCATTCTTGTAAATCAACTACATAAATGAAGCCAAAACAATAAAATCCAACTCGATAGACATCACCGTTTTTAAAATATAGTGATCACTAAGTTACTGAGCGAGTAATTTGTTTCTTTCCTTCAAAGAGATTACAAAGATAAAAAAGCTGGAGTGAACAAGTGGACTGGAAATGAACATATTATTCATATCTCTTTGGGCGCCAAATTGACCGAGTGGAAACAAGAGTAGAAAGGGGTGAACATAGAAGAAGGTTTGTATGAGTTGTTTTCAAATGAGTTAATAATCTACCCAGCTGATTACCTTGAAATTCATTTTATTCTGATTAGATCTTTAATAAACACACACACACACACACACATATGTATATAGACTAAACTTTTAGTATAAAAAGTTTTGAATCTCTTCTCAATAAAGAAAAACTGAGATATTTTGTAAAACGTTAGTAGGTTAAATTCCTCATATTATTGATTAGATATGTTAATCCAATGGAAATTTTATTCAGATTCAGTAACAAAAAAAAATGATTTACCACATTACATTTTTTTTTTCTAAAATAAATTAAATGTATGTTGTGTCTCATTTTAATCTTGTCTATGAGATGAAAATTAAGAAACCATGGATAAAAATATCATAAACATCTGTAGCGAGAGGGGCGAGAAGGAGCATAAGGTTCAGCCACAACTCACCAGAGCGCTGCACCTCGAGCCTCAGAGAACATCCCAAATTTACATATTACTTTATTTTGTAAAAACACATTGTCATTTTTATATATTATTAGTGTCTGTAACTAAGACTTAACAATATCAATAATATGATGAATAAACGATATCAAAACAATGCACGAACCTATCTCAAGTAGACATGTACCGACCGCTTCTCGGTCACAGCCGCATGGATTAGGCCTAGAATTAAGGGGCTCTAAATCCCTAATTTGATCTGATCCACAGCCTTGTCCAGGCCTAGTCATAGTACTGGTGGCGTACGTACACTCTACTCGAGATAGAGAAATTCATTTCCAATTTATTCTCACAAGAGTAGTTTAAATGTACGTATAACTAAGATAATGGCCTTCCTTCTCTCCAGCAATTTTAGTCCGTCCGCTTCATCTCGGCAACTAAGAGTGTAACCTGATCCTAAACGATTACACTGGTCCGTCCGCTTCATCTCGGCAACTAGAGCTGCACCTAGCCTTATCAGCTTACTGGTCCGTCCGCTTCATCTCGGCACCCAGTGTAGTTGATCCTGTCTCTCCCCGACTCTAGTCCGTCCGCTTCATTTCGGCAAATAGAGCTGCACCTAGCCTTATCAGCTTACTGGTCCGTCCGCTTCATCTCGGCAACTAGTAAGCTGGCTCCTATCTTGACAGTTCTAGTCCGTCCGCTTCATCTCGGCAACTAGAACTGTTACTCTACCTCAGCCTCTCTCTTACCTAGACCTCCTCTACCTGAGTCAGTGTCCAGAGCTCATCCTCTGTCACGGCCGTTCCTAACTTACTATTGAATACGCCTTGTCGAGGGCCTTCTGTAAAGTGGACATCAGAGCCTGGAGAGCCGCCTAAGACTAGACTCACCCCGACACATCATAATCAGTTACCGAAAAAGCTACATTCAAGTTCACAATCAGCATTTTCGATGTCTTTTTCTCTTTCCCTCTAAGGTTCAAAATGCGATATCCAGGCCTATAGCTGTTTACAGTTTTTTTTCAAAGTGGGGTGAAAAGTCTGCTATCAAAAAATAGTTTTTTCTACTACCACACAGGTGTATCTTCCTAAAATTAACTTATACTACCAACTCAGAATATTTATTGATTTTGAGGGTGATATTTTAAAAACAGTCCACTTTGTCCATAAAAAAAAGTAGCAGTAATCATAATTTTTTATTTACATTTCAAACTACATTTACATAAAAATACGATACAGACATGTTGAGGAACCATCCGTTGGTAGCACTCTAATAACATTACTACATCAGTAGGTCTCGAAGCCATCTTCTCCTCGGAGGATTGTCAGGAATGGAAGAGCTTTGAAAGAAAGCTTGAAGAGGAATGGGAGCAAGCTTTGAAACTAGTAAGAGTGAAGTATATAAGAAGGATTGACACCTATTTTGGGCTAGGTCGTTTACCTATGGAACATTAAGGTCTTTATGGATGATTTTATTGGTGACAAATTAAGGAGCATTGAGGATTTTCCAAAGGATTTTATATTATAAAGATTGGATACGAGAGGAATTCGAAGTTTAAGTGAAAGATCAACTCTATGCCCAGATATATCACATTTAAAAACTAATATAAATTAAGAAAAGTCTTTTCTTTTCAAGTTAATTGACATTTATTCTACATTGAATTCATTAAAATTAATACCAAACACGAAGCCTTGGTTGTTCACTGATAAATTATTGATGCAGTTACCTTCTATTGCTTCTTATATACTCACTTCCTGAATTAAAAAATCACATTTAGATTCATCTTGGATCACACTCCAATAAAGATTGCCTAGAGACCTAATGTAAAAAGTCTTTATCATGTCGCTGCACAATTCACAGCACATTTACTTGTATTTTTGGCTTAAATTAAAAAAGATAATGAAAAAAAAATTCATCAGCAGCCTTCTTCAATTTTTACTAGAAGCTGTCAAAAATTTACTCCTGGAACCTCTGAAATTTACTTCACTGATTTAGCTCTATTTACTCCTAAACAGTTTAAAGTACAGTTTAATCTGGCCTAAAATGGCACCGTAATGTGCCTATAAACCTATAAACGCTACTGTCGGTGACTACGCCCAATAATCTTAGCTTGATAGCAAGAACTAACTACTCAATTTTAAAATATTTCGAAGACTAAAATACGATATGCTGTAATGCCATAAATAATTAAAGTATATATAACAAATATTACTTTTCCTATACCATCTATTGTTAGCTTTTTCAATATTTATTTCGACCAGCTATTAAGATATAAAAAATATAATATTTTTTCTTATTTATTTATTTTTTTAAACTAAAATACAAAAAGTAAATGTGATGTGAATAATACTAATATATATATATAAGTTACAGTCAGCTGGTACTTCGATGTCAGCTGACTGAGCAGATCAGCTGATCATGTGTATATATAAAGATGGGCTGAACCCAATAAAG
>NW_027115775.1:828576-835371 GCF_000696795.3 Halyomorpha halys | reverse complement strand
TGGCGACGTTTGGCAACTTTATTGTTTGTATAGTCATGCCCGACAATTAGAAAAATACAGTTTTCTTCATTCATGAAATCACCTGTGAAGAAAACTACGGAAAATCCTACTTTGGAACTTTAAACAGTACCTAAAAAGAAGGGTGTATCAACATAAATATGGTTGTACCTCTATAACAAACAACCCTGACCAAACAGCTCTCACTACACATTTTAGACAAACAGGGCATAAAATTAAATATTATGCACCAAAAATCATACATCGGGGAAAAAACAACTTCAAGCAAAATTTTATACAAATTATCACAATAGAAAAACATGAAAATCAAGCCATTAATAAAAAAATCGGATGTACAAAATTTATATTCATGTTATTCTAACCTAATAAATACATAAAGACACAAATAACGATATAAAATGGAAACTAAATTCCAACAAATCCCATCAAATCACCTTTACCCTTCGTCGGGGCCCTTCGGGCTGCCAACAGTTTCATTTAATGATGTTACTCTTACCCCTGTCGAACAGATCCGCTACCTTGGACTACATTTGGACAAACGATTAACCTGGAATCCTCACACAAGACTGAAAAGAAAGGAAACTGCCCGTCGATTTCGACTATTACAGCACTTACTAGACAAACGGTCTAAACTTCCAACACATTAAAAAAGACTTATCTACATGACTATAATAAGGCCAATCTGGACACATGGAGTTGAGCTTTGCGGCTCCACTAAACCTTTGAATTCTTCTCGTTTAATCCTTACAATCCAAAATCCTTCGTAAAATCCTCAATGCTTCTTACTTTGTCACAAATAAAATCATACATAAAGACCTCAATGTTCCCTATGTAACTGATCTAGCCCGAACCAGATATCACTCCTTCCATTATAAACACTCTAACCACTCAAACCCCCTACTTTTTAATCTTGCATCCTCTTCCATTGCTGACAATCCTCCGAGGCGCCTGAAAAGAAGATGGCCACGAGACCAGCTAATGTAAAATGTCATTAGAGTGCTACCAATGGGTAGTTTCTCTACATGCCTGTAACACTCCAATTTAACTTAGATCAGATTTACTAAATGTATTATAATGTACAGTAGTAAATTCCAATAAATAAATATTTAAAAAAAAGAAATAGAATCAGAAAAAATATCAACAACAGACTGACTACCTACTGAGAAATAAACAAAAAAAATAATTAAAAAATAAACGGTACATATGGCGAAGTCTAAACACACCTGACTTTCACTTCAAAACATTTTCTGTCCTTCCCTAAATTTGAGCATATTAGCATCATAAGGTAGAACAAACTGCAGTTGACAATTTTTTGTTATAATTATTTGAAGAGATTGTATGTTAAAAAAGTACGTGTTTTTCTCGTTGTTGAACATGACTATCCAAACAATAAAGTTGCGAAACGTTGCCAAAAGATGTATTTTTACAAATTAATTATTGACTGATCCTCAAGACCTACCAAAACAAATGTATATATATTACTTTTTTATTTCCTACCTTTTTTTAATATTAATAATTTTTTATAATTAGAACTTTTATAATTGTCACTTTTATTTTAATATATTTATTATTATTATTTTTTTATATAAGAAGATAGTTGTTAATATATATCCATCTTCTTATATATCAATTTTTACGGTCAACTATATATACATATATATTATTTTTTTTATTCATGTATATAATAATAATAGGGCTTTTTAAAATATTAATTGAATATAATTGTATATGACAGTGTATGTATTTTAATGAATATATATGTTCGCTTTATTTAAAATGTTTATTATTTATTATACTGTTGATCATAATTCTATTCTATGTTTGATGAAGAGTCGTGTTCGGGTAAGAGAGAAAATTGTTAACATATATACTTAAAAAGAATAATAAAAAGCTAAAAAAAAATTACGTGAAGGAAAAAGAACAATAAAAAAATCATTTATCATTAAAAAAAAAATTGCCTTTATTAATAATCTAAATTATGCTGTGCATGAGGATATCCAATGCAGTTGGGCTGCACAACATTAATAACACTCCAACAACGTTTCTACAGTATAAAATCTTTTTTTTAGAAATCTCGAAGGATTATCACGAATAGAAAAGGAATCAAGGTTAGGAACTAATCAGATTGCGTGATTAGAGTGTTTATTATAGAAGGATTGATATCTGGTTCATGCTAGAGCGGCTACACATGACCAATTAAGATTTTCATGGATGATTTTATTTGAGATAAAGTAATGAGAATTGATTTTACGACTGGACACTATTTTGGATTTTATAGATAGGATACTATAAAAATTCAATGGTTTAGGTGGAACCCCGAAGCTCAACTTTGTAAGTCCAAGGCATTATAGTCATCTAAACATCATATTATAGTAATCTAAATCACTTTGTTGTGATTAGAAGCTTCGGCCATTCTTGTAATCAGTGCATTTTCCTGTATTTTATATAATGTATGAGGATTAGAAGTTAGTCGTTGGTTCAAATATGGCGGAACTGAAATATTAAGTAGAAAATATATGACGGTATAATTTTTGCATTATGGCTTAATTAAGTTTAAACCATTAAAAAAAATAATTGTTTATTGGATAGTTTTTTTTATATTTTTGTTTAATTTCAAATTTTATTTATTGATAAATATTACAATTTGTCACAACGTTGTTGGGCAATAAATAATAATAACTGCTTAAATTCATACTAGAATAAAATAGCATAAGAATAAAAATAAATAAATAAGTGAAAAAAATACATAAAAATAAATAAAATCTCTCACTAAATATACACAAACAAAAGGATAAATAAAATAAACATAATTAAACAATTTACATAGAAAAATAAATAAATAAAATAACCACCAGTCGCGTTTACGCTCTTATATATTTTTTGTATATTCTTATATATTTTTTGTACTTAACATTACATGTAAATTTTTCTCGAGTAGTTAGATTCAGATTACAGAGTGACTTTTTGTTTTATCCTCTTATATACGATTTTACATCAAAGCTTCTCATAAATAAGGTCCAGGACTGAGATGTGTACACGATGACGAGTAAAAAGGAGAGATGAACCACGACTGGAACACTTTGATAAGCGGTCGTAGTGTGTCACTCCCTCGCCCTCCCTCAATTCTAATTTGTCTTTCTGTCAGGGAACAATAATTTACTTCACAAATTCGCCCTGTCAGTCTGTGTATTATAGAGCATATCACACCGCTAGCGAATACTTACTATGGCGAATTACTCGACTGCTCGAGGGCGCTGATATATGAAGCCCTATTCGTCCTCATGTCACGAGATTCGGTCTTGAAAACAGCTTATACAGCCATATCTGACGGAAATGTAGTTGCAAACTGTGATTTCCAGATGTAATTTGTTACTGTAATGGTTTGAGTGACCCTAAGGCTTGGGGAGAGATACATTGTATTTCTAGAATCATGTATGATCTACGGCACCTTATATACACACAATAGATGTACAAATAGCGTATGAATGTCATTGTAATTAATAAAATAAATTATAAACAACAATCTGATAAATTGCGTGATACACCAATTGATCACAAAATAAATCCTGACCTTCTAGTCTTATAAATAAATATTTATGGCTGATCCTTGGAAGAGAGGAATATGAAATGAATGAGAGTGGTATTAAAATAATAAAATTGTCACAGTTAAAAATAAAACAAAAAAGAAAAAAAAAATTGAGGAAGGATAAAAAAAGCTAAAACAAATGAAAACCATAAATCAGAAAAAAATGTATTTATTCATTTATTGCTATTTACAACGGGATTTACATAAAAATACAACCAGTAAATTTATTAAAAATGTTTTTTTTTTTTGCTTTTTTTTAATAATTTATTTATTGATATTTACAACTGTATACACATATATACAACAAGTAAATTTGCTGTAGGTGACATAGTAACATGATAAAACATGTGGAGAATCTACCCACTGATAGAACTCCAATAACATTTCTAGAGAAGAAGATCTCGAGGCCATCTTCTTTTCAGACGCCTAGGAGGATTATTAGGTATTGAAGGAGAAGCCAGATTAGAAACAAGTGGATTTGGGTGGTTGAGAAGTTTATTATGGAAGGAACGGTATCTGGTTCTGGCCAAATCGGCAACATATGGAATATTGAGGTCCTGATGGATGACTTGTGACAAAGTAAGGAGCATTAAGGATTTTACGAAGGATTTTGGACTGTAAGGATTGGATTCTGGAGGAATTTGATGGTTTACTGGAGCTCAACTCCGTATGTCCAGATAGGCCTTATAATAGTCATGTAGATCAGTCTTTTGTAATGGATTGGCAATTTAGACCGCTTGTCTAGTAAATGTTGCAATAGTCGGAATCTACGAGCAGTTTCTTGTCTTTTTAGTCTTGTATGAGGATTCCATGTCAGTCGTTTGTCGAGATGTAGTCCTAAGTAACGGATCTGTTCGACAGGAATAAGTGGGGTATTATTAAAGGATATTGTAGGGGAAGAGGTCATGGGTTTACGTCGAAGGGTAAATGTGATTTGGTGAGATTTATTGGAATTTATTTCAATCCTCCAGTTTTGGCACCATTCTTCAAGGGGGGTGAGGTGATGTGGGATTGGAGGGTTTGGGATACAATGTATGGATCATTGTTCACTGACAATAGACATGTGTCATCGGCATACGTGGTGAGGATTGTGTTAAAAATCTTAGATTATATAATATGATACGAGTTGCACTCTCATAATATTTCTACATTTAATAAGGTTTGAAGGCCATTTTCTATTCAGACGCTTTGGAGGATTGTCAGGAATGGAAGTGGAATCAAGGTTAGAAACTAGTGGGTTTGGGTGGTAAAGGAGTTTGTAATTGAAGGAATGATATCTGATTCGGGCTAGATCGGTTATACATAGAACATTAAGGTCTTCATGGATGATTCTATTTGAGACAAAGTAAGAAAAATTGAGGATTTTCGATTGTAAGGATTTGATATGAGAGGAATTAGAAAATTTAGTGGAGCACCAAGGCTCAACTCAATATGTCCAGATAGGCTTTAGGATTGTCATGTAGATCAGTCTTTTTTAATGAATAAGAAGTTTCAATTGTTTGTCAAGTAAATACTTTAATAATTGAAATCAACGTGCAGTTCCCTGTCTTTTGTGAGTAAAAAAAATACATTTCAGTTACTGAGGGCCAGAATAATGACGATTAAACATTTTCTAAATAAGGAAAAATCATTAAAAAAAATATCCATATCCTATAGGTGGTATAATCGAGTCACAAAACTATATAATTATAGTTGGAGAAGGATAAAGTTTGTATTTTCAATTTTATGCTTTAAAAAATTAAGAATATGTTGTATTTGCTCAATTACATGGTGTATCATAAAGCCATTAGTCCTAAAACTAATATATTACGCAAGTATCAATTGTAGTAAATTCATTCGATTGTTCTCAGCTAATCAATTGTTAATAGCTTCTACACATGTCCAAATTCAATACTGTCCGTTATATTCCAAAATAAAATAAATTTATTTAGAGGATAAGTCTACTAAACTGAAAAGACGCTCAAGAATTCAATTATTTTTCGTTCGACGTTTGTAGAAAAATCCAATTATGAGATACTGCCACGGTGGATTACTGCATCTTCTGGCCAAGTTTTATTGGAATGGCACTCAATGAGAGCGGAAGCTATGGGATATTGCCCTAAGACTATTCATCTCAAGACTTACTGTTGGCCTAGATAAATTAGGGAGGGCTTGTCGAAATAACAGTATCGCTTTCACATCACTGAAACAGTTCTTTATTTATTATCAGCAGGTTTTGAATAAGTCATCATATATTATCTAATTAATTTATTAAAATATTTACTAAGAACTTGGGAAATGACCAAAAAATAATTCTTTTAAAAATCAAGAATAAATAACTACAAATAATTTGAAATAGACGTGTCTTTTACAGTATTTTTTCGTATTTTTTTTTTATTTATTTAGATAAATTATTAAGGGCTAAATATTGCCCATAGATCAAAGAAGTGACTTAGAGTTTGCTATGTTTATAAGGAATAAGTGGACTGTATTGGATATATCAATAATGAATTAGTGGACTGTATCAATTTGAATGATTGAATCAATCTATATAAATATTATTAAATTATATTTCTAAAAATCATATAACAGAATAATAGAGCTAAATGCTAAATGCTAAAAAAAAAAAATAGGCTGAATAAAAAGAAAAAAAAAAGTGAAATGTGGTCAACTAAAATTAATGATTTTCTATTGTAGTGATCAATTTTTTTTTTATTTATTGATAGATATTACAATCTGCGACACAGTTGTGGGGAATAGGTAATAGTGATGAATGATCACATTCATACTAAAATAATAATAAAAATAAATAAATAAAGGAAAAAAAATCTCTTAAAATATGTAGAAACAGAAGGATAAACAAAATGAACATAATCAAACTATATGTATGAAACAATTAATAAATAAAATAACATAATGATAAAATAATATAATCTCAAGTCATATTTACACTCTTATACATAATATTTACACAAGGGGTATTCATGATCTTTGGTTTAACATGTTAAAGCCTGTTAAATGGAAAAACTCATGTTAAATCGAAAAAAATTGCCTTTTTTTACCGTGGTAAAACGAAATAACATTTAACATGGCTGTGAGTCTGTTACTTGGTCTGTTAAATGGAGAATGACGTCACACAATAGACCAGTTGAGATCGCCGCCATTTTTGTTGTTGTGACAGCTCAGTTCTTTCGTGTGTTTGTGGTATTCAT
>NW_027115775.1:826956-827436 GCF_000696795.3 Halyomorpha halys | reverse complement strand
TAACATTTAACACAACATCATGAATACCCCTACAATCGACCTGAGGATCTCTTAGCCCACTATCTCCCCCACGTGTGGGGGTAGAGCAGAGCTCAAAAGATCCCAGCGCATCCCTCTCGCCGCATTACTGGTAGTGAGCCAGTGGAGGCTGGGTAAGTGAATTGTAAATTAATAAGTCAAATATTTATTGTCCTTGTTTGGTTCACGTTGTAGATTTTTAAAAAATATATTTCTTTACTAACAGTTCGACCCCGGATGGCCTTACATGGTTGTTGTAACAGTTGGTTATTTCTTAACGGGATATAGTGGGGGACGATATAGTCTCGTGAAAGGGCACCCCTAACTATTTGCAATGCTATAACTATGAACTATTATAGGGAAGAAATATTTAAAATATGTATTTAATATATAGACGATTATAAATTGTAAAAGGAAAAAGTAGAAAAAAAATTGTTTTTATAATGTAAATACATGTAGTAT
>NW_027115775.1:819396-826898 GCF_000696795.3 Halyomorpha halys | reverse complement strand
TATATCATGGATTGATTAGTATGCTGTGTGGCAACACAATGTAATTGGGCAGTATGGCTAAATAAAGCATTTCTCTCTAAAATTGGTATAGATAAATTAAAAATTATAATCCACAGGAAATAAAAAACAAAAGAAAACATATTTATTGAATAAATAAAATATATTGACTTGTGGTAAAAAATAATTAGAGAAGAAGCCGAGAAAAAAAAGGAAAATAATGATGATAATAAAAATAATGAAATTAAAAGGTTAAATTTCCTTTTAGGGTACCCAAGGGCAAGGTAGTTCTTCACTTGTTCATGATGATGACAATATAATTGTGCATATGATGAATACATTTTAAAACAGTATCATATCGATACACACATACATGTATAATTTGTTTACAAAATTTATTTATTTAGTATTTTAATTATTTAACACATTTCCCAATAGCTATTAATTGGTTAATTTGTCTGGCACAAATATTAACAATAATATTCACATAGATGTTCGGGCATATTCGAATTTGAAGGAGATGATCAAGGCTTCGGTTAAGAAGAAAAACTGTTTTGATCTATTTATTTATTCATCGCAGCTGTGGATAAGTGGAGATGTAACTGGTTTTTCTTCTTTGCTTATTTATCCACCGATCCCAACAACCCTAATGAAAACTTACATGGTGGGTCGAAACGTCGGAAATAAATAGTTGAAATAATCGATGATTGTTAAAAACAATTTTTTTTATCCTTAACCCTAGCCCTAATCAACTCCTTCAAATTAATTATAATAGTGCATAAGGCCTCATCATTGTTATCAATTAGAAAAAAATCAGTTCGATTTTTTATTTAGGTATAGTTCAAGTTCATTTTATATTTATATGGATCTAGCATTTCTTTCACTGTTACTATTTGTGATTTATGACATTTCATAATTATGATTATACTTTTTATTTATAAAATTTCAGTACATATTTTCCTCTCTTTCATTTGTACTCTTCTTTAAAAATGTTTTTGTGAAGGGATCAAATGTCCGGTATTATTTGAAACGGGGACAGAAGGTTATGTATTTTTTTTTTAATAACATTCATCTCCAGTAATTATAACTGTTTTTACTGCTTGTGAGTTAAATTCTCTGTTTATGGATCAATGATATATTTTTCCTCCTTTATTGTTTATTTTCAGACGCTGTACCCTATTCGCTGTCTCTGTTTTAGCTTTGTCTATCAGGAATACAAAGATGGTTCCTGAGGGTGAGGGGGTATAAGAAGAAAAATGCAAGGAGTGAATAAATTAGGTTTGGGAAGGGGGTTAAAGAATTAAAAGCGCTCCCCCGCCAATTTGCATGGATACGAGACTGGAGCATCAAGGCTTTGGATCTAGCGGTCCGTTAGATTGGGCCAACACTCTCGATGTCGGACACTGGTGAACTCTAAAAGGCAACTCTATATCAGTTATTAGGCCAGTCGGAAAGGGGAAAAAGTAATAACAATCAGCAGTTTTACCGTACAGATATGCCAAATATTTCTCTCCACTTCTATTCTTATTTATTGATGCATAAAAAAAAATAATAGATGGACATTCATCAATCTTATATTAAGTATATACGAAAACATACACGTGAGTGTACATTCAAAAAATATATCATTATTCCATAAAGATTGTTTAATTATTATTTATGTACTAGTCTCTGTTATAGCACATAGGCATGCACAGGAAGTTTTCATAATAAGGAAAATAACAAAAAAAAAAATGTAATTGAAAGTAAGGAAAACAATTTAAAAAAAACGTTGAAATAATAAATTCAAAATTCTTAGTTTGCAATAAAAAATCCTAACCAAAATTGATATTTAATACAAAGATGAAAAAAAAAAATCTTTAATTTTAAGAATTGTGGGATATAAAGATAATAAATAATTCTGATAATATATAACTAACAAAAAATAAAATATATACAAATTTCTTTAGGTATATAAAAAGAAAATATACAAAGCAAAAATAAAATAAAAACTGTTTATAAATTAAAGATAATTAAGCTATTTAATCATTATCAAAACAACAAAAAATAGGTAAAAATATGAAATTTGTTGATGACCTAAAGTCGCCGTTACCTCACGTTGTCAAATGATGACATATATTTGTATAAATATTATTCTCTCAGTGACATGGGCGGGGCAAATAAAAATGCTATGAACTAAATCATATATATATTTAAATATTATTAAATAAATATAAACATTTTTAAATAAGGTTCTTTCCAAGATTGCAGAAGTAAATGAAATCAAATTGAAATTTAATAATTATATACAGTACACATATCAATTTTTGAGACGTTTTACTTTTTTATGCTGTGTAGTCAACAAATTAAAGCTAAAGGAACGAATTTCGTGGCACCCTTGTTGAGCTAAAAAAAATATAAAAATGGCACCAATATTATCCTTAAGGCGATTGATTAATCCTTCTTAAAAAAATTACTTGTCATGAGAATGGTTTCCCTGCATCGACTCCTCGACTGAAAATTTGCTTTGCCAAAATCCTTCATCATTCGTTTCGATTCTTATAGGATCGATTCGTGGTTCCTTAACTATGGCACTAACCTTAACACCAGCATATCAACAATTCTTGTCATTCATATGTAAGCAATACGCTTTAGAAATAATCTAAATGTTTTGTTCTTCTAGAGTTCTTTCTTATCATTCTGTAGGCGGGTGATAAGGAGCATGTTATTTGGACATTTGCCCAATACACAAGCCGGGGTTTCTGACTCTTGGCCACATTTGCGGCAAAAGGGTCCGAAATCTCTGTTTGCCTCGCCTGTGGTTCCTGGACCCGGGCGAAAATTTGCATAATTCATATTTAATTTCGGTGCGGTTGTCTATTCTTAGCCAGTTTGAAACGTTTCTGTCATGGATATATTTGTTTTCCCAATATGATTTTAAATTGGGCAAATCTATTCGTTTTCACTTGTAGTTGGTCTAAAAATAAGCAGTTTATTTCTTTTTAAACTTAAAAATTAATAATAATAATCCGAAGATTTCCGGCCAATAACTTGCTTGAGGGTGTCTATAAAATTTTTACCTCTATTTTGGCAACGAACGACCACATCGAATCTAATGACATGATACTCAGTGAACAACTAGGGTGCAAAAAAGGAGCTAGGAGTTGCAAAGAGCTTTTAGTAATGGATTCCTTCATTACTGCACAGGTGTCTAGAAGGCAGTGAATCCTTTCAATGGCGTGGAACAATTATAGGAAGGCTTTCGATTCTGTACCACTCACTTGCCTGCTCAAAGTATTGGAAATCTATAAGGTCCAAACTAAAGTAGGTAAACTGGAAGATTATTGATTGACCGTGTGTATAGATGAATGGAATATGGTCCGGGTGCGGTCAAAAATTTATCTACTATTTGAGTTTTTTTTTACCAAAGACAATAACAATGAAATAGTAGTTTTAACTTTTAAAGTTGTGGTGGTAATTCCGGTAATTATCAATTTAAAATATAGCTTCTGCAATCAGTATAGTTGAGGTTGAGATTTCAATTAACTGGAAGGACTAATTGATGTATTTGTAAAAATATCTAAAAAAGTTGTTGAAAAAAAAAAAAAAAAAAAAAAACCTTCACAAAAATGCTGAAACTAGACATTACGTTGAGTTGTTGTTACTTCTTTATTTAAACCTGGATTTGGCACCTTCTAATGTGTACTCCTTGGCATTTTTCTTGTTCTTAGGGACTTGTGCTAAGCAATTTTGGTTTAAGGTGCTTACAGATTCCAACTCATAACCTATTCGTTGTTTAATTTTGAATAACGTCCTACCTTGTTACTATCCGTAACTTTTTTAAATAAAAAAAAAATAACTGCTATGTTTCAAGCATTTTGCTTAAGAGACGCCAGGATATATTGAATTTACAAATCTTACAATCAAGATTAAGAAGGTTGGTCGATTTACAACCTCCCTAGAGGATATCAAAACACAAAAAATGCAATCCTTCCCGGCTAGAACCGCCTAACTAAGACCCCCAGAGAGCGACGGTCCTATATCACTTTTGAAATATTTACTTAAAGCGGAAATAGGAGACTTTAAGATAGTTAAATCGAAGAATATTTAAAAAGCGCCTGAAATTGGAAAATAGCAATTGATGATAACCATCGAAAATTATTTCAGTCCTAAAACTTTCATGATTGAATTTCTTTTCTACGGATTTCTTGTGTTTTTACCAATCACCAGTTAGTGGTTATACATTTATAGAATATGGTTAACATCAAATACTGATTACATATAGAGTGGTGTTGGGTAATATAAGCAACAATTATTGAAAAATTATATTTACTCATATTTATATGAACATATACATTATTTTAATAATAATAGTAATAATAATTCAGATAGACGGTAATGCCAAAGAATATTTTCCTTGCTGTGTTGATTACTGTGCTGGGATACAAATAGGAGCAAAAATTTCAGTTCATACTGATCACCTTCATCTGTCACAAGTCTATTCTTCATCAGTCTCTATCTGATCGGGTCATCTTCACAAGTACTAAGCCTGAAGTGTTCTATCGAAGTGGCTAACCAGAAGTGTTCTTTCGAAGTGCCCAACTAAAAGTCACCTCAAGCAAGATCCAACCATAAGTGTTCTCACAAAGTATCCAGCCACGAAGTCACTTCTACCAAGATCTAACCAGAGATTTTCTATAAAATTTGGTATTACCCATTGAAAACAACAGGAGGTGTTTATCAGCAAGAGTTTGGTATTTTTATAAATCGAATGTAGTAAGGAATGAATTCTTTTAGAAAAAAAACTATTTAGTTAAATTATTATTATTTTCGATCATTCTGGTGTCACTAAAACATGATATTTTAATACCAACATATTATCTATATTTTCAAAAAAATAAGTATCTATGGTAAATCTGGCTCACTCAAGCGAAAAAAAGGGGCTTTCATACGCCAATACATTCATACATTTTTTATCAAATGTATTTACATATATAGGGATTAGGTAGGTGGTTGAACGGTAGGGGAAGTCATTGTAACAGGTTGTCGGCTGATACGGGAATATGGAGGGACACTGACAAAAGGTCCGGGGAACACTGAAGGAGATTGGTCCGGTGACAAAGCGGCCTTCTCCCGACAATTGGTCGCTTTGCCACCATCCTCACATCAGATCGATCCCCGGCAAAACCCTTTGAATACATCACCCAAATGGGATCTTTTATTTTTTTCCCATATTTTTTTACTTATCGGACCTTTCTACTGGATCGCTTTTTTAATTGACGTTTGATTAAAGCCGGAACAGTAATAAAATAGATCGTGCGTCGACCCTCTCTTAAAAGATTCCAGGAAGTCCGTAAAAAAATGATTCAATTTTATACGAAATGAAATGCTGGTTTTTCCGTTGACATGGCTAATAAATATACATTACCATTTCATTATTTCCTCGCCCGTAAATGAAGAATGGAATCAAATTGACCATGTTTTATTATGTTTGTTAGCCACAATCGCTAGAGATTTCAATGTCTCATTGTAATTCACACGCTGTCATGGGCGTGGGACTATTTCCAATTTTTATTAGCTGTAATTACAATAAATTATCGAACATAAACTTAATTATTGTACATAAATATATACAATATACACCATAAATTTGAGAGGGCATGAAGAGGTTTGCTATGAGAGCATCAAACTTCTGGGATTGATGGAAAAAATATTAACTACCTCTTCTAAGATGGTTGCCTTCTTTGATTTATTTTCAACAAACATTCTGAGATATTTAAAATGGCAATATGTAAGTTATAATAGGAAGAATGGAATCTAAACAAAAGGTTTCTTTTTATTCCTTTCCTCCATTGTTTTTAAAGCGTGTTTTAAGTATATGACAAAGATATGCGCTCATCGAATATTACCTCGGCATCTGTACATCGATGTTTCTTGTTCCAGACCCAGCGTTCTCCAAGCCAGCCTATCTTGGATTACTGCTTTCCAGTTTGCTGCACGCAGCTTTTTCGCATCTTTGTCTCTTTCACATGTTCGCATTCTTTTTATAGACCTGGTTTTTAGTCCCCTCTTTGTCTCTTGCCAACTATAGTGGCATTAATCGTTTTGTACAGTCCTCTTGATGGATTGCTTCGTGCCAGATGTCGCACACATCTTACCCTCCTTGCCTTCATATCATGAGATATTGACTGACCAGTCTCTGCATGCAATTCGCTGTTGTTTCTTCTCCTTCATGTGTTAAGGCTCTGATCCCAGATCGCTCCTGTAATTGAATGGAATAACATTGTATATTATACTGAAATAAATATAAAATAATAGCATGTCCATATCCTACGATGTGTTTTATCATTACCGTTTCAAATTGTATTGTAAGAGTATTTTAGTTTAAAAAGTCAGAATGATTTAGTTCTGAATGAATATTGGTCAATGATACATTACTTTTTATCCTTTCTCCTCCTCACTATTTTCGGAACGCTGCAATTTTAATAAATTTGTTTTTTTTACAATTTCCAATTTTAATTTTAATATTAGTTTAATCGTTAATACGATATGTAAGTAGGAGGAAATACCACTCACTCCTTCAATTATCAATGATAATGTATGATAATCCCTCAAGTCTCAGCTGTTGTACGGGTAGTGTAACACATTACGCCTGGCTCATAATATTCGTTCTTTTGTTCATAATTTTTACAGTAGCAGCGTGATAACGCGCCTGACTACCAACCCGAAGGTTACGAGATCGAGTCCTCGGCCCTACCCGCGATTTTTTCAAGCATATAAATATGATATACCCCCTCATAACCTTCCTAAGATCAACCAAGACACGGAGTGGTTCCAGATACCTCAAGGACTATATCTGCTATAAGTGTGGGATAGTGTTATGATGTTACTAAGAATGCTCTGATACCTTCCGTGTAGGTTACACATTTTTCGAGATTCATGTGTAAATACAGTTAGCATTGATGTTACAGTTATTGATTCTGGCTCTTTACAGTAAGTTTCATTAAGTTATAAAATTAATTAAGTTAAAATAGAAATCGTTTATTTTCATGAAGTCTAAAATAAATTAAAAGAAAAGAAAATCATAGCTTAAATAACATCGTTATACTGTTAAGTCCAAATTCATCTGTCCTAACTTATGAAAATATTGTCTAGTGATGAAGTGAAAGAGTCAACATAACTCAGCGTCGTAATGAGAAGAAGCATGGGAGCTCCTTAAGGTAATCACAACAGGTCGTATAAAGCAGGTCGCAATTCCCTCCGTTCTGTCTTCGAGTACCATCAAGAGGCCACTACATTTCTCCCAGAAACTCAAAGTGCTCACCATGAACTTGACTATAGTAATTATTGTCATCATCATCAAAAGCACTTCACTCCTACCTTTTTTATGGTAAGTAAATAGTACCATAATTTATAAAGATGGAAATGAAGGCGGACACAAGTAGCTGTCGAATATTTTATATAAATAAGTGTGTGAGAGAGAGACAGAGAGAGAGAGAGAGAGAGAGAGAGAGAGAGAGAGAGAG
>NW_027115775.1:802468-819079 GCF_000696795.3 Halyomorpha halys | reverse complement strand
TATATAACCTTCGATATCCACATATTTTATATCGATACATTATCAATTGTATTTTCTTTATCTATCAACTTTTGCAGAATTATCTGGTTCGTCAGTTAAAATTCTTTAATGACTAATATTTGGCTTTTAGCGATCACTGAAGTATTTTGCATTGTTAATGCATACATGGGCTTTGAGAGCGAGTTACCTTACCCACAATACACATTCGGTCACAATTGCATTTAATTTCGACTAAAAGCATACTTATTTTTCCAACTGTTTTTATCAACGGCAATAATTGAAATACCCGTGGAATCAAAGGGACTAAAATGGACGCACTGTACGAAAAAAAAAGTCCATATTGATGTGACTAGATTTTGTGGTTTAGGCCACTCTGCCTCTTTCAATTCATTTTTTCTTCATACATTCGATGCCTTTCCAAACTATCTTTGTAATTATATATGTATATAAACTTGGGTTAATTTTAAATTGAATAAATAAAAAAAGATTGGGATACTGTAGAGTTGATATTACCAATACTCAATATGAATTCCACCTCACTATCTAATTTTATTTACTTATCATGCTCTTCTGAAATTATTTATAAAGTTTCATTTGTATAGATATTATAGATTCTCTTTTTAGATTTATTCCATAATGTGTCGAATTTTCTCAAAAATTGGTGGCCTGAAACTTTTTATAGGCAAAGTATATGAGTATTTCTATTATTTTTAATAATAAATTATTTATCTATTCTAAGAATTATATTATTTTTGAATAATATGTAACTGGGCTTTAGAGGCAATTAATAATTCTATGAATTAATTGTGGATTCCATACTGGATTTCTCGGAATATTAATTTTGTTATTATTCACTTTTACTTATTCAATACCGGCATTTGTAATTTTCCTCTGTGATGATATTGAATAGAATCGTTAAGCATCTCTACCTTTTCAGCTAAACTCGAATGGAGTAATTACACCGAGAAGAGACTGTAGATGTATGAACTTGGGCTTGGTTATTTGCTCACAATTTTGAGCATAATTCTCGAGCCGCTAACAGTAGGGCTCGTTAATCCAATTTTCAGGTTTTTACAAAACAACTTTCTTCGACAAATGCTCCAATTAGGGTCCTCCTCACTTGGCCTGTGCATGTAGGCTTAGGTTAGCGATCTGTTCTTCGGCAACATTTTTTATTTTAGTCGGGTCATGGAAATATTGTTTTAGGTTACCAGCTTCCCTTTTTAATTATTATTTACCAATTGTGTACATATATTTAAAAAAACAAAAAAAAAAAACAGTTTCCACTAAAACTAGAAATGAAGGATCAGGGGTACAGTTTATTGTAAGGAAGCAATGTTTACTAGAAATCATGTAATGTAATATGATACTTTTCAATTAATTTAAAATGTATATTTGCAGTGATATTTAATACTGATAGTCCATGCCTTTGGATATATTATCAGAATTAACGTATAGAGTGTTATTGTTGGTGATGAGGACTATATGATCAAGAGGATAAAATAAATTCCGAATCATGAATAAAAAAGAAACCTCTAACTCCTATCGATACAGTAAAAAAAATTTAATATCAACAATGGTATACTAAACAGATTACAATATCATTAGAAGACGAAAGAAGACAGGGAGCGAATAGAAACATAAAGATCAAACATTTTAAAATATTTTTAAAGATAAAGCAAGTAAGATTCGTTTCTACCATCCTCAAAAACTCTTCTATACAAATTTGCATAAAAAAAAAATTTTTATGAGTCCGGTTCAGAAAAAAATATATTTTGCAGATATGATTATACTGTTAAAGACCGACTGACACCACGCTAAAAAGCAAATCTGAATTCATGACAGTTAAAAATTTTAAAGGAAGCGACTTTTTGTTTTTTGTAAAGTTTTGATTCACTCAACACGAAGGTTTCAGTAATATTAAGCAGTTACTACTTGTCGGCCGCTTACAATGACTTAGTTCCCTTTCCCAGCGACCTCTGTGGGCAGATAGAGAGGGAAAAAACGATAGCCACTAGGATTTAGAGTATTTCTTCAGGTCTTTTAGTTGAAGATTCATACCATAATGACTGAGAAGACCTCCAAGATGCTGTTTCCCGACAACGGGCAAAGTGATCAAAAAGAAGTAGAGGAATGATACAAGGCCTCCAACCATTGACTACAATTAAGACTTACTAACCTGAGTTGGTTTTTCTTTATCTTTTTCTTACCACCTCACCTGACTTCGAAGGATTTTATCATGTATCTACTAGATTCAATGAACAAAAATTAATTAACACATCTAATCTCAATGATTTCTTTTGACAATTTATTAGTAATTCATTAAATAGAAGCCTTTTTTTCTTGTCAATTTTTTTTTTTTTTAATTCAGAGCTTGGCATTTGTAAATATATTTTGTAAATATGTAAACTCATTTCATACAATAAATAATATTTTTTTTGTTATTCTACATCCGAAAACAAATCGATTAATATAATATTACCCCTACAATACTAAAATAGAAGAGCACAATAATAAAATAATTTAAACCGACTGATTTGGCAAGCAAAGATAACCTAAAAGTGCTTTAGGGCCTTCTGAATTCCACAAAATGGTACAAACCAGGTCTTGGCAAACAAATTAAAACCGGAGATCTAAAATAAAATAATGAAAAAATTTTCTTCTTCGGCATAACCTAAATAACAATAATAACATTAATATGGGTTGAAGCGGAAACTTAAGTTTCCAGCAGTTTTAGTAACGTTTGGTTACAATTATGTGGGGTCCTGAATTTATTTCCTAAATGCGAGGCATCGACACAAAAAAATGGCTCTTTCGAAAGCCAGTTCTTCATCAAAGATGATACCCCCCGTGCTCCATTATATATGGAATACATAGAAAATGCAGCATTTTTGTATTACTTACAAATTTTTTTTAATTTATCTATATAAAATCATTCATTTTTATTACAATAAGACAGGATTTTTAAAATAAAAAAGCTTTTATCCTATATTAAAAAATCTTTAATTATATTTTAATGATAGAAATTTTTGACAATTCAATGTGCATTAGTGTAAATAAAATTATAAAATTAAGTTTAGTTAAGGTTAATTAGCTATAATAATAATTAATATGAATTTCAGCTATATTTAAAAAAAAAAGAGAGTAACCTTTATGATTTATGTTTTTGTTTTTTTACCGCTAAATGAAATTTGTTGTGTATAAATCATACAGAATAAGAAATCAAAATTCGTTTCCACGTAAAGGGTAAAATATACAAATATTTACCATCTCAAATTTACTAATTTACATTTTAACTTAAATTTACTATCCAATTTTTAATATGTAGGAATATCAACATCTACGTATATTACTTTATTAATTCGTATCAATTAAAATGAATTTTATGGTGTGTTTTTCATCTGACTATACTGATAAAAATAACATTATAGTGATTTCAAGGAATTAGTTTCCCTGAAACATGAGGACTAACTAATGCAAACTATCATATCTAATTTTTTTTTAAATGTATCTGGAATATAAGGGAAAGGGCTGGAGTTTTTGGAGTAAGGGGCCACTTCTATTCCCGCAATGTCATTTTTAAGAAGCTGGTAGGGATGTAATATGAAGAATAAGGTTTCATCAGTCATTCCCTGGGAAGATGTTCCAGGTTTAGGCTGGGATTCTTCTGTGGAGTTACATAGTGTTGTAAGTGAAGATGTTCGCTTAGAGCGCTTAAGGAGAATTATTGTAACATAATCCTGGTAATTTTATGTTGTGTCTCATACCTTGTCATAGGGGAAAAAATGTATATATGCTGTGTATTCGAACATGAACTTTCAGGAAGTCGAAACTAAAGAAGCGAGGAAGCTTTGATGTGCGTTAACGTCAGAACAGATATTACTGAACGCACCACTGTTCACTTTATACGATTAATAATATCATTCACATCGGTTCAATAATCACCACTGCTTATTCAAAGGAGTTTATTATTATGCTTCCACACGGTCCAAGGAACTAAACGAATTTTTGCGTACGAAAAATTTCTGAATCATAATAATCTTTTTCAAAAAATAATTTTGACCTAAAAAATAATCAATACATTCACATTAACTCTTCTCTTTAGATTGTCTGTATAGCTCAATTTGCAGTAAAAAGGATAGTTATGAATGGTTGTAAAAACCTCATAGCTGACTTATCACTCCAACTCATACACCTTTACATACATACATTTATTAATATCCAACATTAAGCTTCATAAGCTGCACACGCTGTATAGGTATGTACCCCAAACTTAAATATGTGAGGCATCAATTTTTTGTCTATTTCTATTTATTTAATTTTAAAGAAAATCTTCATACAAAACTGAAAATACTGGAAACTGCTCGTCGATTCTGACTATTACAACATTTACTAGACAAACGGTCTAAACTTCCATTACTAAAGACTAATCTATATGACCATAATAAGGCCTATCCGGACATACGGAGTACATACACTTAACCATCGAATTCCTCCCGAATCCAAGCCTTACAGTCCGAAATCCTTTACTTTGTCACAAATGAAGTCATCGACCAGGACCTCAATGTTCCATATGTCGCCAATATGGCCAGAACCCTATACCAATCCTTCCGTGATAAACTTCCCAACAACCCAAAGCCATTGGTTTGTAACCTGGCTTCTCCTTCATTACTTAATAATCCTCCTAGGCGTCTGAAAAGAAGATGGCCTCGAGATCTTCTCCTCTAGAAATGTTATTGGAGTTCTATCGATGGGTAGATTTTCCACATGTTTGTATTATTTTATTTTATCACTAAGTAGCAGTAAATTTACTCGTTATACATATTTTTATACAGTTATAAGTAAATTACAAATACCTGAGACGCCACAACCTATGAACTGTCAGGTTCTGAACTTTGTTGGGAAGTACTACTCCTTGAACAACTGTTGTACAGAGAGGTCATTTGTGCTTGACATGCTCAACCTCTTATATGCTCTAGAAGGGTTCCGACGCCTACAGGATTAGCTCGCTGTTAAATTAACAGAATAAAATTATCTATCATTACCAGATGCGAATCCTGGCCCTTAATACAATAACACAACGCCATTCTCACTGAGCTGATCCGCTCCCAATTTATTCATCAATCTTTTATTTATGGTATACAACATATATAATTTTACACAAGATTATTATCTTTTTAAATATTTTTGAGTTCAAAAAACTTACAAATAAAATTTAAATTATTCTACATTTTTCTTATACAACGTTTCTACACATCATCCCATACTCATGAACTATTGCATCCTCATATTTGTTATTTTTTTCAATTTCCATTTTTGAAATCATGTCATCTATTCACATATAGTTTGAAATTGTTTTATAACTTCATTATTTAAATTATTGTGTTTCACTAGTCACAATAATGACTTAAGTATCATAATAATTTAAATTCTATTAAGAAGTTTTTTTCACCACAATAATTTTTAAAAAGTAATATATTCAACTTCCTAAAAAAATCCAGAAGAATTATTATTATTGTTTCCTATTAAGTATACATGGCATGAATAGACACTTACTGCCCTAATAACTTATTGCTTAAGGGTGTGACAGATTATATTATTTTTCAATAAAAAGATCTCATTCATCACCCAGAAAAAAATAAATACTATTATAGAATATATGAAAAAAAAAAAATATATATATACCTTTCAAAGATAAATATCATAGCCATACAATTTTAATTTGTCTTATTGTGCACAAAACCCTGAGTAGTTAGTGACAAATTTCTTCCCAATGTTTTTTCTGACCTAGGAACCTGACATCGGTCCAGGGTAAGTTAATAGGACGGAATGATAGGCCGAGGACCCTTCCACTGTTGCCAACATGACAAAAGAAGAAGGTTCTTTGAGACGGGCTGAGATGGAGATCAGGAAAAGGTTTTTATACAGGGCAGCTCGGGTCCGCTATCGCTAATGCAAATCCCAGCCCCTAAATTTAAGTCTTGGCTATCTCTAGGATTAGGGCTAGCCCATAGGACAAAATGAAATCGTCAGATCTGTATCACCGTGTCGGCGGCTGGTCTTCTTGTCATGGGATCTCATGAAGAAATGAAATAGTACAGGAGCCGGGAAGAAAAAAAAGGCAGTTATCTCACCCAAATTTTTTATTACTTTAATGAAAAACTATGTATAATTAATAATTAAAATTGATGAGTCTGCCAAGTATAAGTAGGGGGAATAAAAAAATGGCGGCTGGTTCAAAACCCTAAAAAACACTAATTTTTCATTTGGAGCTCTATATCTTAAAAACTACCAACAACACTAGAAAACCTAAGAGTACATTATTTAAAGAAGAGTAAATTTGCTTAAATATTAGCCCTAATAACGTCCAATAGTTCTCGAGATATAGCTTTTTAAAAAGCAAAATTTCTTAAAAATCTACAGAAAGATTAGTAGTTAGTTAATTTATTTTGAGAAATCTATATCTCAGAAACTATGTGACGTACAGATGTCTATTAGCACTCAAATTAAAGCTAGTTAAATTTACTATAAAATAGTTTATAATGTTAATCTTTGTAGGACTAGTGTTTTTTATGATACTTGACAAAATAAACTCACAAAATGGTAATTTATAGTTGTTCCTATAAAATGTTGGATTTTTGAAAAAATATATCTCTAGATCCATAAGACGCACATATGTCTACCAACACTCAAAAAAAAAGTAAATTTAATTTAATATAAAGTAGTTTCTGACACTTATCTTCGTAGGGGTAGTAGTTTTTATTATATTCACATATGAATATAAATTTGACAAATAAAAATTTGTCGGAACTACTATAAATCAATTTATATTAACAAATTTCATGAAAAATATTACTCCTACGAAGATAAAAATCATAAAGTACTTTATATCTCATTAAAATAGCTTTAATTTGAGTGCTAATAGACATAGGTCAAATGGTTTTTGAGATACAGATTTTTCAAAATAAATTCCCTAACTACTGATCTTTCAGTACGTCCCATACAACATTTTTATGAAATGTTGCTTTTTAAAAAGCTATATATCGAGAACTACTAAACGTAAACAACTCTTTTAGGGCTAATATTTCAGCAAATTTACTCTGCTTTAAATAATGCACTCTTAGGTTTTCTAGTATTGTTAGTAGTTTTTAAGATATAGAGCTTCGAATGAAAAATTAAATTTTTTTTTTTTTTAAATAAAAGCCACCATTTTCTATTCCCCCTACCTATACTAGGCAGACTCATCAATTTTGAGTAGTGATTATACATAGTTTTCATCAAAGCAATCAAAAATTGGGGTGAGATAACTGCCTTTTTTCTCCTCTTGGGCTCTTGTACTAAAAGGATGGAGATCTTTGTTTCCATGGAAGTCCCTCACTGTAAATTCATTAAAAAAAAAAACTGTTCTCACCTGTTATTAGCCGATTATTTGATCTATAATTGAAACAGGAACGCTGATGAATTTTAACTAAAACACGGAATGTGGTGGGTATCGAACGGCTCTCGACTTGCCTTTTTGGCATAACTGGGCTAGTTCCACAATTATGCGCCCAAACAAAGGAATAATCCATAAAGAAATTGATGAAATTACCACTGGATTTATAACTTACTGGATGTATAATATGAAATTATATTTCTTAACTTTTTCTTTCAAAGTTTACCGATGAAGACCTAGTAAATGTATTTTAGCTCACTTCCAGTTACCCGATTACTTTTTTTTTTGTATAGACCCCTAAACCTGATGTGATATGGTCTGACAATGAATCAGCTTAGAAGAGGAAAGAAAACAAAAAAAATATATGTTGGTACAAATTCTAACAAATATTGTTATGGGTTTTGAATTTTGTTAGTTCGTTTTGGTACATTTTTGATATACTAAAAGTATAGAAAAACGTTTTGCAGATTTTCGTTGTCACCATTTCAATTTTCTTAACTCTTAAAAATTCCTGTGTGGTATCAATTTGCAAAACATTTTTTGACATTAGTTTTAAAACAGTATGAAAAAATAAAAGTTTACATAGTTTATATACCTTTTCTAGAATATGAGTTTATTTTTTATAAATTCTAGTGCGCTTAGTTTGAGAAAAATATTGAAAAAATCCGTCGCATCTAGTTCAAAAAATATTTACTAAATACTTTAAAACCAATAATATAAATAATAAATTTTACTTTTTCTTTATCTTTTTCTCTTAAAATAGATCAGACGTAGTTTCCCAACATACGTTCGTCTCAAATACTTTTTTGTCTGTCAGAAAAAAATGTAAGGTCTTGGTGAAACTCTCTACTGCCTCGTCACGCACGACGGCCAAGTTTTTATGGAGTAAATAGTAAACTTTTTTAATAAATCAGGCATATTTCTTTTTCTTAATTTCCACCTTTATGATTTCCTATGAATCCGTGGTATCTGACATTATTTTTCGTATCTTTTGACCGAAAAAAATTCACTCTTTTGTGAAATACTTGTGATTTTCATCTGAAAAAATTGTGTATAGATATTTAAAAACAGAAATGTTATTAAATAGGCGAATGAACACGATATTCCTTATTTAAATATATTTGTTTATTACACAGACAGCATCCCCCATCTCTAGGTTACTAGAAAACAAATTCACAAATTTAACATATACTTACAACATTAACCCAATATCAGATTATTCATTAAACTATTTACCTGTTTAACTATTTTATATAATATATAATTAACTCCTTATTTGTCACTCCATGCTAATATTAAACATATTATTGTCAACTTTTTATAATAATCGACTAATACACCTTTTCAAATCAAGAAGAATAATTACCTTCCTGAAGGTTATCTTTAACTATGATAACAATTAGCTATTTAATAATTTATTTAAAAAAAGAAAAATTTATATAATAACAAACAACAAAAATTAAATAAATCTAAATTCTATAACTATTATACAGACCTAAAATGTCAATTTATTTATAATGTCAGCATAAAGTCTTAGTTTCTGTTTTAAAATTAATTGCTTTGTCTATGTTTTTAGTAGTATGTACTGCTTCTATTACTTTTCTATTCTTACTATGCTTAACTATATCTAATATTTCTGGATTATTGAAATCGAAGTGATGTTTATATTTAATACTATGTAGTGCCAGTGATGTAGTATTGATGTTTTTTATATTTTTACAATTAATTATATGTTGATCTATTCTTGTTTTTAATTTTTTAGATGTTTCCTCAATGAAAAACCTTCACAATTCTGGCAATTAATTTTACAAACAACATTTAGTTTATCTTTATAGTCAATTTTGTCTTTCATATTATCGAGAAAACTTCCCAATTTATTACTATTATATAAGCCCAACTTCAAATTATGATGTTCATATTCTATAAATTTCATTTTAATTTGATCTGTTAAACCTGAAATATATTTCAATTTGAAATAATCATAATTATTAATCTTAACCATTTTGTTCACCTACGTCATATTAGTTTCTAGAAAGTCTTCCAGTAGAAGATCATTAATTTAAGATATGTCATTATTTATGGCTTTGAAGAATTTTTTTATCATACCCAATTTGATGTGTAATAGAGGCAAAATTATATTTTGCAGATCCACTAACCATGTATATTTCACATTAATATTTCCTGTAGATAATTAATTTCGGACAGGCCAATTTTTCTTGATGTATGTTCTCTAACTCGATTTTTATAAACAAAAGACATGAATTTGCTATACTCATTAAGCCCAGCAACAAAATATCTTACTGTTAGCTAGTCATATTGTATCATTCATAAGACAGTCCATATTATAGATTAATAATCCTTCAGAAAAAGGCTGAAACGATTTCTGAACTGAATCCATCAGGTAACATTAACTTTTATGTTAGTTACGTTCTTTTTACACCTTATCATCATTAAAAGCTTATATATTTTTACCTACTCCATGAATTTCAACGGGAGGTCTTGTTTCAAAGAAAATTGAATTGCCTCAGATGTGGGCTTTTTACTTTTTTAATAAAGCTAACAGGAATTCTATTTTCGTTTTCATCAAAGCTAATCGAAAAACACTGTTTTTCGTTTTTCCTTTTTTACTTAAAATTGGATGGTGATGAAAAAAAAAACGGGTAAATTCTAAGTATTTTGATGATCATGAGCTACAAGAAAGATCATATACATCTCATGGCATAGAAAAAAAAATTAGTCAAAATTTTGTAACGGTGACCGAAAAACTGCAAAATCCTATATTTATTACTGTGTTTAATATCACTAAAAAAATTTATAGCACATTGATTCAAAAATATACTATGTTGAAAAACATACGAAAATTAGGGATATAACATGAATTAATAGTTCGATGATATATTTCGGTTATAAATAACTTTAGTCATTTTAGAACCTATCAGTACAGGAAGACATAGCTTAGGTGATAATTTTATACAATTATTAAAAAATTTCATTCAACGATTTTTAAACTGAAAAAAATATATATTTTTAAGAAAAACAGGTTTCTTTCTATCAAACGTTTAATACCAAACGAAATAAATTTACTTTCTTGCAGCTTTACACTTCAATATTATATTTAAAATCTTAAAAAGTCAAATTTACAGTATATTCAAATAATATACTTTAACTGATATATGTTTTAAAAAAAATAAAGAAAGAAAGAAATAGTGGAGTAACATAAATTCGTGTCTTACATTACTAGTTTAAAAGCATAAATGCTCTATAGATGAATGACTATAAATATTTTATCAAACTATTATGAATGCATGCTACATCATTAATTTTCTATGTATTTGGATCAGTTTTTATTATTATATTATTTGGCTCAATATACTCAATTTATGGCCTTGGCTTTTACAGCCAATTTATTTAACAATTATATAATATTTTATATTTTTAACTATCATATAATACATATATAGTCAAGTTAAATTTAAATCTGATTATTGTCATAGCATTTGTGAAAAAAACCGAGATTTATTTATTTATCAAATATGTACATATGAGGTAAGTGAAAATGAAGTCTTTGCTATTGCCATATCAACCAGAAAAACACGAAAACATAACACTTGTAGAAGAGTGTGGGGGAAATGTGCGCATCACTATGATGAAATTCTTAACGACCATTAACGTCTCTAGTTAGTGCTGAAACATGGAACTACACCTTCACAATACCATCCCACCACACATTATTGACTATTAATAGTGAAATATTATAATGCAATTCTTTGAAAAATGTGAGAGTACGCTTTCCACAACGATTTTATTCACCTTAGATATTTTTATTAATATTTATGACACTTTATTAACGTATATATGTGGTATAATGTAAATGTTAATCAATAATTTTAGAAGGGCAGAGCGATAGGTCTCCACGTGTATGATGGGGTAATTTTTGATGTTCAATATTTACATATTGGTCTTGTACCCGCCAGGCCTTCCCTAATTCCGAAATAAGAGGGATTCCGACCGTTTTGAGTTATACATTACAGGAGAGGTTAATGGTAATGGAACGGGATGAATTATATAATTGAAATGAAAGTTTGTAGAAATAATCTTTGCTCTTCCAAGGATGGTAACAGAGAAAACCCTCATCCTGCCAAATCTGCTGGTCACCGCTGGTCGGGGATTGGTCATCAGGTAGTAGTTCCCTTGGTGCATTATAGGTTGTGCCTTCTGTACTACTATATGGCGCCCTCTAGGCTTTATTGACCATAAAATTATCACCGCCTTAGAACTGTGACTCTTAGGAGGAAACTCTTAGTTTCCTCTCTTATTTTCCCCCCACTTTGACCATGGCTGCCTGGTAAATGTTGGACTCTCAGGTAATCTCGAATCTAAACTTAAACGTCTTAGGAATAGCACAGTATGATTTATTTTCGGGATCACCAGAGATACTCACATACTGGGGTCTGAACTGAAGTGGCTCTACTCATCCTTCTGATGCTAATATTTTCCATCTTCCTTTATATTCCAAGTAATTAGTACCCAGTGCCCTATACCGTAGAAAACCTGCAATTCAAATTTTCAGTTCAATCCCGTATTATCAGGTCCCGTTTATCTGACATCTACATCACCTGATTAATGCGTTTGATAAATCATTTTTTACTGGGTGCATATCACTGGAACTCCATTCCCATTAACATACGTCATGTACAAACCATTCCTTCGTTTAGAACCCTTCCTTTATTTAACTACCTTTTACTTCACCAATCTAATCTAATATTAAAATAGTACAGATATTTCGTAACTACCTGTTTTGGTAACCGGAAGTATGATTAGAATGGATGAGCCCCCTATAATCCAAACACTGTAGCGCCCCTTTTTTTGAGTGGTGGAACCTAGAATCATATCTAGTGCCCTCTGTGGGGAGAAGAAGAAACTATAGCACAAGAGAGCCATTTCTTACTTTATTTTTTTGTCACCATCTGTCATTTTTCTTCACTTTTATTCAGTGCAAAAATAATTGAGTTGAGAGATCTCTGAGGTTCCTTCTGGAACAGAGGAGGAGGGAGGAAATCATGAAGTTAAGGAAGAATATCCGAAGAATGGAGCAAGTCTACATATGTCAGTATAATTAACATCCATCATCATCCGCATCATTAAATCCATAGACCAATTATTCTGAATTCATGAACACATCTAATCATAAATGTTTTGTTTCGGCCACCTCTTACACCACCTGTAACAAATACAATAGCTTATCACTATTATATATAGTGCATTACAATCCATCCAATCAGCCAATCAAAAGTGAAGGTGTGCCTGGCCTCAAGTTGAAGGCGTACTTCATACACTACCTTTTTGTTTTGTTTTTTATGTATTTAGTCAGTTTTTAAATTTTTTTTGTAGTCTTTCATGTATCTAAAATTATTTATATACAATTATAATTAAGTCTGGCCACACTTTTTTTTGGCCAATATATGAAATTGTAAAATTAAAATTACCTTTGTAATTGTTCAAAAGAGACCTAGTCCCAGAATAATGAACTATTTTTCATTTCACTACACTTAAAATAAACTTGTAGACTATACAGATAACATTGATAATAATATGTATATTCTCATTAAGTCAGACATATAAGATTTATTAAATATGTAATACAATTACTGGAAATTCCCTCAACCTAAAGGTGAAGACTCTCATTCTGATAACCTAGTCTTTGCCTCTACCTACCTTGAATACGCTTTTTTGCTCGGACTAGCAGATATTTACACACAGATTATTAAGTCATTTGGACTCAGTGGACCTTAAGGCGTGTATTTCTCTTAAATAACGAATTCAATTTTTTTAGCAATTACAAATTTCCCCATAATATATATTTTATATGTAAAAATTAAAAAGTATTTCAATGTGGCTCGTAGAGTAAAGTAGTAGGTGGATATACATAACATAGTTATGAATTAGGATTTTTTTTTTTGGAATATGCTATTGGTTGGGAGGTAAAAATACCTATATTAAACGTATTAAATGATATATTCTGTATTACGATAATGCTATGTTCCTCAGCTACATTTCAGTATTTATTTGTCTCAAACAAATCCCGGTGCTTGGAGGAACGACAGCGACCTGACAGAGACAGTACTGACCACTAACTCGTTAAGAGACCACGCTGTAGTTATCGAGCAAGCACAGCTGAACCCCTCTCCCTCCCCCCCCCCCCTAGGTTACGGCCCCTATCTCTCCTAATGACAGTTTGACTGTTCCTTCCGATACACTGTCCACATTTATCTGATTCCCCATTCTCTTTCACCTCTCTCTTCATCACTCATATACTCTCTCCCACTCACTCTCTTACACTCCAGAGAAACTGCTTCTGAACTTCCAAAGTGGTAAACTTACTTTCTTCGGGTATATTATATAGTATAAATAAGCTCAGCAAAGGTGGTTCACATCATAGATTTTTGTTCAAAATTTTAACTTGGAAATTTCTTGTAATTTAAGAATCATTCATAATACTTTTCATTCATGGCTTCAAGGATCGTCGGACGCTTTATTCCCATAACGAGAAATCTAGAGATAACATATAGGTAGATAAACAGATAATGCTATGATCCAGTAGTACAGAGATCATAAACCTTTTTGTAGGTTCTGCCAGCTGGTGGGCACCAATGTAATTTTTTTATTGATTGAAAGAAGTTTCTATAAACTTTTTATTCACTATTAAACAGACCTTAAGTAACAGTACCTTCACTACCACAACAGTTACTGAAGTTTATTACGCTTGACCTGAAAGTTCTATTGTACTGATACGAAAGTGAATGTCATCGTGAGGATAACTATGATAAACTATCATAAAGATTATATCATGGTAGTTACTGTCATGGCTATAAAGGGTCACATTGTAAATGGACTTTAACATTACTGCAACTAGTTCATTAAGTTAGGCAACTACTACTAGTGATGCAATAACCTATGACGCTACACCAAGTTTGACGGAAGTGTCATGATAGTAAATGTTTTATGAAGGTAGTTTCACTCCCTCAATACATACTGACAGCGATCACGCTATATCAAGTGCGACAGTACTGTCATGAAAGTAAATGTGATGACAGCAACTCAGTGGCTGTAATAGTTCCCGCCGTGACAGTAAAGTTTCACAATGCATAATGGCTTTGAAGTGAGAGTAGCTTCAGTGCCACTACAGGTTCTAGCTACTATCACACTACACTAAGCGCGACATTACTTCACGGTAGTACTGCCACGACAGTAAATGTTCTCATAGCAGTAGTTTCACTACCAGAACATGAAATGTGAGCTATCATACTATACTATCCATTCCAGGAACTATTATACAGTGGTTAAGTTAGTACCTGCTAATGGTGATAAATGTCACCTTGCAACCTGGTTTTTAAGTTACAGTAACTAACAACCTCCACGTGTACTTTTAAATATCGTGCCGGACACAGTGCGACAGAACTTTTTTGATGGCAACTATGATTTTAATACAGTTTACACCATGGTAATGGGTTCATTAATTTGGAAACTTTTTCGTTTTTTTTTGTTTTTTGTTTTTTTTAAGTAGCAAACTAAAATTTATTCAAAGAACAATTATCATTTAAAACTATTATATGGTTTTATCGAGTAATCTTTTTAACTAAAAATTATTTATTGTATGTATAACTTAATTTAAAAAATAATAATTATACAACAAATTCCATCAAATAACCTTTACTCTTCGTCGTAAACCTACCGACTGCCCTACAGTTCCCTTTAATAATGTTGCTCTCAGATCCTCTACCTTGGACTACATCTGAACAAAGGGCTAACCTGGAATCCTGACACAAAACTGAAAAGACTGGAACCACGTCAATTTCGACTATCACTGTACTTACAGGACTTCCAATTCATCACAAAAGACTGATCTACATGACTGTAATAAAGCCAATCTGGACATATTGGGTTGAGCTTTGGGGCTCCACCAAACCTTCGATTTCCTCTCGTATCCAATCCTTACAATCCAAAATCCTAACTACTCCTTACTTTGTCACAAATCAAGTCATCCATCAGGACCTCAATGTTCCATATGTCGCCGAAATGGCAAGAACCAAATACCAATCCTTCCATGATAAACTTCCCAACCACCTAAAGCCGCTTGTTTCCAACCTGGCTTCTCCTTCATTACCTAATTATCCTCCTAGGCGTCTGTAAAGAATATATTAAAATGTACTGTTGTAAAGTATAGATACAGTTGTAAAGTTATTATACAGTAACGGTTATTGTGAAATTTATTGAAAACAATTAATAACGGTTTTGAGCCATGCTAGTGCTGGTTATATTAGAGGGGCAGAGGATTAAGGGTCGCTGCCGTAGTTTTACATTAAGCAAATGAGAACATACTCTTCGGTTTAAGCGAGATCGAATGAGCAGAATATAAATCTGTGATTTCATTCATGCAAGATTTTAAATATTCAACAATCGATTATTTCTGAGAGTATTTATTTTGGAAAATATTTAGGCTGCGGGTGAAGCTTCAACAAAATAATTTATTCAATGACGATTAGAACGCTCCAAATGAATGAAATCCCCTTACCTTTCCAAGTAGAGAATATGATATATACCCATAGGAGTCTGGCATAGTTAGTTGTAAATTCTACTAGTTCTAGCCAGCTTGTTAATATTAGGGAAAGTAATAACCTATTCAGGTTGTAATTTATTGCCGAAGTACGATGGCGGCTATGGCTGGGTCCTTTCACTGGAGGCCTTTATCTTAAGGAGGAGCCTGAAAGCAGAACTTGGCCCTACTTAAGCCACCTCCTGTCCCCTAAGATGCCGCACTTTGTTATTGTTAAAAATAGCGGTTGTTGTTACCACGTCCTGGCTTGTCTTGGCAACTTAGTCACTGTGTACAGAAGAAAAGGAAGGTATACTTTGAAAATTATTGAAAGTCACGTAGCAAGTGCATAAACGTTGAGTATGAACTAAATAACATGTAGAAATTTATAAAGGTCATAGAAAATTCTTAGAAAAGAAACTTGTGTTTCCAAATATTAGGGAAAATATGAGTTCACGTATTAAAAATGAGCTCAGAACTAAAAATACATGACATACATTTATATGATTACGTAAAATAACCTCCCTTCCGGGTGATTTATTTTTTTTTTTATATTTCAAATAATATGTTTGTTTAGTTATTA
>NW_027115775.1:795968-802362 GCF_000696795.3 Halyomorpha halys | reverse complement strand
TAATTTATTATAATTTAAAAATAAGTAGACATGATTTCACAAGGTTTTTTCTCATCTTAACTCATCCTAAACTTTTTTCTCCGCGGAACCCTAGTTGACAAAAAAAAATATGCGGTCCCCTTGTTTGGCTAAAATAATTTGCTGTACCATTATCCTCAAAGCGGTTAAATGTACCAGAAAAGAAGAAAAAAAGTACAAATATAATGATAAAAAAATAAAATAAATAAGTAAACAACACTAAGTTAATTAACGTCATAAGCTATAATATTGACAGTGTTTAAGAATAAATATTTCGTTATGAAACTTTGGCTTATGCTTTTAAAAAATTTACCTTGCTTACTAATCAAGTGAATCCCTTCCTTATAATTTAAGGTTTTACATTTAAAACCTCCCTCCACCTAGCATTCGCTTTTTTCACCCCTGCCATACGATTGAGACACTCAGTTAGGTAATTACTGCCATAAGCCCACCCGTCAACTCGCTATATTTGTATTTATTATATGGTATGGTAGAATTAAAAATTTCACATAATAAAATAAAATCTTGAATTAATAAAGAAAAAAATTTGGAGTGTAGTTTTCACAAAGATTAGTTTAAAAAAGAAATTAAAAAAAAAAAAAAATTTCCACTGACCGTATGTTTGCAAACGCTTTGTTCAGGAGATATTCACAATTAAAGATTTTTATTGTTATGAATTATTTAGGTTATGTGAAATAAATAAAACTTATTTATTATTTGTTCCAGCTACTATATTATTATACTCATACATACTAAAATAAAATAAAATAAATGAATGAATGAAAAAAAATCTTAAAATATATACAAACAGAAGAATAAACAAAATGAACATAATCATACCATTTGTATGAAAAAATAAACAAATAATATAATCTCTAGTCACATTTACACTCTAATATACAATATTTACACAATCAACCTGAGGATCCCTTCCCACGTGTCAGGGGTAGAGCAGAGCTCAAAAGATCCCAGCGCATCCCTCTCGCCGCATCACTGGTTAATTTGAAATATAAAAACAGTAATTCACGCGGAAGGGAAGTTATTTTACTTAATCATATCATGTATTTTTAGTTATGGGCTCACTTTCAATACATGAACTCATATTTTCCCTAAAAGTTGGGAACACAAGTTTCTCTTTTAAGAATTTTCTATGATCTTTATAAATTTCTAAATGATTTGAGGTCCTTAGTTCATATTTTCAGTTTGGCCACTTAACACTGAAACACCCTGTATATAACTTAAAAATTGAAGTTAACCCCTTATTAGTCGCGCGTAGAACAAGGGAGGTATTTTCCATGGAATGAAAAAGAAAAGAAAATTTTAGGTTTTTCTTCTACTACCCAACCTTTTGATTTTTTTTTCGTTTCTTGGTAGCACAAATAGGGTGGATTTTTCTCCCTACCAATCCCCCAACTATCCCTTTAGCAAAGAGCTTCTAACTCCCTCCATCCCCTTTGGAACGGACATTTCATTTTACTAATTAGACGACTTTAACTATTTTTTTTCTTTTTTGCAAGAATAATCAACACATTTATCCCTAACGCTGTCAAGATTTTTTTTTAATTCATTAGGAAATTTCTTCCTGTTTTGCTACCTTTATTTGACATAATACAACCTTTAAGAATATCTATTGTAAATATTATAATACTCCTGTATATTATAATATTTACAATAGATAGTTATAGGCTCACTTTCAATACATGATCTCATATTTTCCCTAAAAGTTGGGAACACAAATTTCTCTTTTAAGAATTTTCTTTTTTTTAATTCATTAGGAAATTTCTTCCTGTTTTGCTACCTTTATATGACATAATACAACCTTTAAGAATATCTATTGTATATATTATAATAAACAGGAGTATGTTGTCATTTCCAAAACGAAAATTGGACGTTCCGTTCCTGAAAAAATTAAATAATTTTTCCAATATCGAAGCGCTACGTGTTGGCCGTAAAATAAATTAAAAAGGTGGGGCTTAGCTTTATCTATAAAGATTGAAGATTGAATCTTTCCTTTCACACCATATCAGCCAACATCTCTAGGACTTCAATTGATGAAGTCTATCCATCTTGTCCAATTTTAACTTCTTATTTCAACCTGCAATATCCGATTTCTCTAAAGAGTTTAATTAATCCTGATATAATTTACAACACGGCTGAAATAAGACATTATTAAAAAAAAATTAACTAATTAGTTTCTTTTCAAAATAGAAAATCAATTTCTGATTTTTAGTGCTTATAAAATTTCCAGCGATGGATGTATGTAAAATAGAAAAAAAAAGAATAATTACCTCGTATAATTTAAACAATATATTTTTATTTACTAATTTTAAAATAAAAATCAATTAAAATAATTAAATCAATTAAAATAATTAAATCAACTTATACAATAAAATCTTGAACATAATTTCTTGATTCTAGTCACACTCAATAATATTTAGTGGGCATACAATTGATGAAATACTGTAACATATTTTATATTTGGTCCGTAATAATATTAATCGTAGTATAACAGTTTTGTGTCTTAAATTTTTTAACATATAGTTACGTCAGAGGTTGTACCTGCAGCTATATTGCCCTCGCTCAGTCATATACTTACGTATATCTTTTTAGCGTTTGAGATGTAAATTTAACTTTAAGTTCAATTCTTACAATCCAAAATCGTTCGTAAAACCTTCAATTCTCCTTACTTTATCACAAATAAAATCATCCATAAAGACCTTAATGTTATGTATTTAACCGATCTAGCCTGAACTAGATATCAATCCTTTCATTATAAACTTCCAAACCCACTGTTGTCTTGCCTTGCTTCCTCTTCTATTCCTGACGATTTTCCGAGTTACCTGAAAAGAAGATGACCTCGAGACCTTCTAATGTATAAATTTTATTAGAGATCTACCAATGAGTAGTTTCTCTACATGCCTGTTTCATACCACTATGATCTTACATCAAATTTACTATATTTATTTTTATATGAATACAGTTGTGAATGTCAATAAATAAAAAAAGTTGTATTAGGTTTTAGTTTATTGATTGTTTATTATTTTATCCATTTATATTTTCTGTGAATATGGTGTGACTGTACTACTGTGTCAATACGGAAGGAATAATGTAATATTACTCAATTAAAATCTTTTTTAATGGTTCGCTATGGGAGAATTCAATTTATAATTTAAAACAGATATTCCTACTTGGAGAACAACTACGCATTTATTTGTTAACGCATATTCCTTGTTCTTTTAATGTGAATGTCAATAAATAAAAAAAGTTTTATTAGGTTTCAATTTATTGACTGTTTATTATTTTATCCATTTATATTTTCTGTGAATATGGTGTGACTGTACTACTTTGTCAATACGGAAGGCAGAATGTAATATTACTCAATTAAAATCTTTTTAACAAAATTTTAAAATCTTTTTTTTTTAATGGTTCGCTATGGGAGAATTCAATTTATAATTTAAAACAGATATTCCTACTTGGAGAACAACTACGCATTTATTTGTTAACGCATATTCCTTGTTCTTTTAATGGTCAGCCTAATTATTTCAATTAGTCACAAATAATTCATCCGACATGGTTGCCTTGTATCACCTAGTTCTCACTGCTGGAATGAATCGGGAGATATTTTTATTTATAAATGGGTTTATAAATCTCCCCTCTGTAACATACAATTCTATCGGCGCCTTTCACTACATCTTCCTCCCACTTTAACAAATATTTGTGTGGCTTTTCCTTAGAAACTACAATTAGGACTTTAAGATCATTTGCAGATCTTATTTATTTTGTTCATATGGTTTAAGAATAGAAAAGGACTAAGCCTATCTATCTTTAATCATTTGGTTCCTTGTCGTACATTCTCACGACTCCTTTTTTGTTTTCATAAATAGATTTTATTTCCTGTAATATATTTGCTTGCAAAATCTTAACAGTAATGGAACTCTATATTTGATACAGAGTGATGCGCCAGCATCACGCAATACTCCATTCCTCTCTTTCTTGTGCAAGCTTTTGTTTCAAGAAAATTCTGGGTATCGGCTTCAACTTTTGCTCATCTCAGTTGTGACTGCTGTCTCTTTCTTTTTTCATTTAAAAACTGAAAAATGATTTTGACATACATACATACATTCTTCCAACATACCCAGGGCAGTAAATTTGGTACAACTCATTATGCTTTAGCCTAAATTGATCGCCACCCTTTAGAAGGCAAAATATTCTTCTTTGGTATATTCCGGTGGAAGCCTCTCTGACCATCTTAAAGTCGGTTCTATATCACAAATATCTTTCTTGGTATATATTTTAAGACTGAAGCCTAACAGATCTTTTTGGTTCTCAAATTCAGATAACGGAGTTGAGCTTTGGGGCTCCACTAAACCTTCGAATTCCTCCCGTATCCAATCTTTACAATCCAAAATCATTCGTAAAATCCTCTATGCTCCTTATTTTGTTACTAATAAAACCATCCATAAAGACCTAAATTTTCCTTATGTAACCGATCTAGCCCGAACCCGATATTATTCCTTCCATAATAAACTCCCTAACCACCCCAACCCACTAGTTTCTAACCATGCTTCCTCTTCCATTCCTGGCAATCCTCCGAGGTGCCTGAAAAGAAGATGGCCTCGTGACCTTATATTGTAAACTTTTTTTAGAGTACTGGGTAGTTTCTCTACATCCTGTATCATATCATTATGTCATTATGATCAAATTTACTTGTTGTATTTTTTATACAGTTGTAAATATCAATAAATAAATTACAAAAAAAAAATCAGATGGGGAACCTTTCTGATATAATGGGATTGTCGCCTATAGCTACTTCCAATCATTACAGATATTGTTATATCGACCACTGAACATATTAAACAAGAACATGTGAACTGCGGGTTGTATAACCTACTCCCTTTGAAAGCGGTTTACAGCTTTTAGCACCAAATGAAGCTCCTTCTTTTCCTAAGAGAATATGCTAGCAAATCCGCAGTTCAGGACTTTTTGCTTACAATATTCGTCTTAAATCGTAGAACGGACTGTTGGAAATTTTTCCTATACCCATGTATGTGATCCTGAATGCTTGAAACAGTCCTTTGTGAGGATTTTAAGAGTTCCTCATAGCTAAAAAATTTTAGGGCTTGACCATCTTATCTCGAACTTTTTTTTTATTATTCTTTCTGTACTCAACTTCATCTTCTTCTATATAATCTTGCCATTCATCCATTAATGTCAAAATCAATCCATTAGGGGTTGCGCGCTGGAAAATTGTATTTATCACTTCTTATAGAAACGTCATCGATCCAGAAAATTAACCTCAAAAGAAATAATATTACCGCTCTCATAATTAATATTCCAGATTGGCCTTTTCATTTTAAAAGTTCTACGGTTTGCAAAAGGCACTTTTTTTGTATTTTCCTTGTTATTTTCATCCGTGGTTTTCTCAAACTCCTTTTTTCTTTCGGTCCTTTTTTATCAGGAGGAATATGCTGAGGTGTTCTGAGATTTAATTTTACAGTTAGTACTTCTAGCCTTGATTTTATTTTTCACCGCATATTATTGTTTTAATTACGTTTAAAAAAAAATTAAATGGGCAATACTAATTTTCTATGATTCGTTTCGTAAATAAAATACATAACAGCAATAAATGGAATAAAGATCAGTAAAAGTTAATGAGGTGAAACATCTACAATTATAGACATAATAATGCTTAAAATACAATTTGCGATATGAGATAATTAAATTAATTAAACAAGCTTTTTGGTTTATTTACATATATTGAACATCTGTAATCGACCAATTAAAAATATTTAATACCCCTAAGTTTGAGGTTCCAAGAGTAAACCATACATGTCATTATGTATTATTCATTGATATAATAATATAATTAATTCATATAACAAATCATCCAACTAACAAATATATTTTTCGATCTAAATTCTCCATACCTTTTCGGCAGAAACGGAACCCAACACTCCCTCTGGCAGAAAGAATCACTTTGGCTATCTCTACACTTAAAAGGATTCCGATAATGAAGCCTGAAATTCAGAACCCACCTTGGACTCTAAAACAACCTGTAACAATGCTACATCTAAATGCTTATGGACAAAAATAATACCACCTCTGTCAAGTATAAAGAACGGTTGTCGCGTCTTCTAGAAAATATTCCGGATTATTTTTTAATATACACTGATGGTTCCAAATCCGAAAGCTCGACCGCTTCATCTTTCGTCACTCACGATTCAACCCACAACAAGTTTAAATTACATAAGTTATGCTCAGTATACACCGCCGAACTCCACGCGATAGCATCAGCCCTCCATTTTTTGCTTTTCAATAGTTCAGAAGACTAAAGTAATAATCTCAGATTCGTTGAGCTCTCTAAAAAGTTTGAGAA
>NW_027115775.1:780266-795218 GCF_000696795.3 Halyomorpha halys | reverse complement strand
TTTTATTTATTTATTTATTTTTACTTTTATCATGCCATAGGCGTTGATGACCTTGATGACGCCTTTAAGCAACAATCAACAACAACTCATATAACAAACCATTGTGTAATAATTGACAGCGTTTTTAACTTTAAAGTGTTTCAATTAATCCCAAGAGAAATAAAATTATTTACTTATATATTTCAGTTAAATTATTTTATTATGACTTTCATTAAATCTGATACGCTAATTATAATTAAATTTTCAATACGAATAATTCAAAAATTGAATACATAGAAAAAAACACTGCATATGATTTCTGAATTGAGATTGAATGGTAACTCCAAAAACATATTGTACTGTTGTAAAGAGACTCCAAGCGATCAGGAATCGTCCATTGTAAATAACGGAATTTAACCATCCATGAAAAAGCAAACGGAGAAAAAAATTTATTTCAATTAAACTACCCCCACCCATTCAATAGGAAAAAAACTGTGGCTTTAAATTGCTTCGGAAAAGAAAACCAACAATGTAAAAAAAAAAAAAGACGAATAATTGCAGAGGAAACTATCCGAACCTATCACCGCATTTTCCTCCATGGCAATTAGTTCATGGAAAGTGAAAGTGGAAAAACACACTTATTAGAATGATCAATTAAGATTAACTGAAATTTAACTACTCTCATAAATATTTTGGAAGGATTAGAACATTGAAAAAATAATTTACGTTCTCTTATTGATAATACAATAATCAATTATTCATACAATCTTCTACCATTAATGGCAATAAATATTAGTGTTCCAAGTATTGAAACAAAATCTACAGAAAAAGAAGAAAAAATGAAAAAAAATGATAATAATATTACTCAATAATAATAAAAAAATTATATAATAAAAAGAAAAAAATACAATTATGATATGATAATAATCCATATAAAACAAATATAACTGGTTAAATAATGACAAATTAATTTATTTTCAAGACATTATTATTTTAAGAAAAAATATACATGTAATTTAAGATCTTGACGGATGACTAGATTTGTGACAGAGTAAGGAGTATTAAGGATTTTTCGAAGGATTTTGGACAGTAAGGATTGGATTTGGGAGGAATTCGGTGGTTTAGTGGAGCCCCAAAGCTCAACTCCGTATGTCCAGATATGGCTTACAACAGTTATATAGATCAGGCTTTTGTAATGGATTGAAAGTCTAGGCCATTTGTCAACTAAATGTAATAGTCACAGTCGACGAGCAGTTTCCTGTCTGTAAAATAAATATAAGTAACAATAAAATAAATATAAGTAACAATAAAATAAATATAAGTAACAATAAAATAAATACACATTCCTATTTCTATCCAGCATAAGACCCGCACAAAAGGTGTCGGGACGAATGCCGTTTCAGCTTTACTTAAATTCTCAGAACTTATTCAAATGTGTATAATTGTTGAGAGGGATCCAAGTTTTATTTTAAAAGAATTAAAGCGTCAAAGAATAAATGAGTTAAACCAATGTATTTATTCATTACTAACATCAAAAGAAGAAGAAAAATATATATTATATTAAATATTATTTAAAAACATATTTACGTTAACGTTTCATTCTCTGGGACAGCCATGGAAATAAGAATTAAATTCCTCATTGCAAAGACAATAGTAATAGAATATTGGAACACAATCAACTCATTATGTCCATCTCAAAAGAAACGTTTCTAGAAAACTTTTTTTTTTTTTTTTTTTTATTATTTATTTATTGTAATTTTACAACAGGTAAATATATAGTATGTTTCATATACACTTGAAAATCTTGGGAAGGAACCACCCATTGGTGGTACTTCAAACATTAATTTAAACTAGAAGGTCCCGTGGCCATCTTCTTTTCAGACGCCTCGGAGGATTATCAGGGATTGTTAAGGATGAAAGATTAAGAATTAATGGGTTAGGATGGTTAAGGAGTTTGGAATAAAAAGATGCATATCTGTTTTCTAGAAAACTTAGAGATCATATTATAAACAAAGTATGATGGCCATTTTTGTCAAATGGGACTTAAAAAATGTCCGTTCTTTGATAATCAACATAACAGTGGATAACGTACAATTTGAGAAAGGAAAATTGTACAGGATTTAATTATTTTATTTTTATAAATATTTCTTTATATATTAATTTATTATTATTATTATAATTGATTAAAAAATGTTTCATTAAATTTACTTTAAGTTAGGAATAATTTCCTCTTCTCTCCTAATAAGATTAACAAGCAAAACAGGAAGTTCTCGCAGTGACAAGTCACGAAACAAGATTCAAGACTCGAGTAAAAGGATTCCAATCAGCTGATAGTGGAGCCGGGTTTCCCAACTCCGGAGTACACTGATCCAGTTAGCATTCTAGCTCCTTCGGACCAAATATCGTTAAGAATCAGTTGGAATCTCAACTTTATAATTATTTTTGTCAAACAAAAATTAAAAGTTGTCTTTGTATCATGTTTGAGACCATAATTTTCAATTATTATATCATTATACGTGATAAATAGAAGATTTTTCTTATACAGCATTAATACTATAGTATTTATAAACATAATTTCAAAATAACAATTTAATACAATTTGTATGTAAAGGTTATCTTTTTTTATTTATTTATTGACATTTACAACTTTGTATAAAATGCAACAAGTAAATTTGAAATATAATAATAATGGTTATTATTATTAATAAACGTTTTTATACTATAGGGTCTGGAAGCCATCTTCTTCTCAGGTGCCTGGGACAATTGTCAGGAAAAAAAGAGGAAGTAAAGTTAAAAACTAATGGGTTTGGGTGGTTGGGAAGTTTATCATGGAAGGATTGGTATCTGGTTCTGGCCATATCGGCGACATATGGAACATTGAGTTCCTGATGGATGACTTGATTTGTGGCATAGTAAGGAGTATTAAGGATTTTGGATTGTAAGGGTTAGATACGAGAGGAAATCGAAGGTTAAGTGGAGCCGCAAAGCTCAACTCCGTATGTCCAGATAGGACTTATTGTTGTCATGTAGATCAGTCTTTTGTAATGAATTGGAAGATTAGAACGTTTGTCTAGTATGTGCTTTAATAGTCGAAATCGATGTGCAGTTTCTTGTCTTTCAGGATTCCAGGTTAGTCGTTTGTCCCGATGTGGTCCACGGTAGCGGATCTGTTGTACAGGGGTAAGAGCAACATTATTAAAGTATACTGTAGAACATTTGGCAGTTTACTACAAAGCATAAAGGTGCTTTGATGGGATTTATTTTTATCCTCAAATTCCGGCGTCACTTTCGAGGGTTGTGATATGGGACTGGAGAGTTTGGGATCCAATCAAAGGGTTATTATTGAGTGTTAGCACGCATGTTTCATCGGCATACGTGGTGAGGATAGTGTTAGGACTGGTTAAGATATCAGCTGTGTAGACTCTGTAGAGGATGGGACCAAGTATACTACCCTGAGGAACACCAGCGGTCTGAAAGATAAGTAGGAACCATTGTGGTTTACTTTGAATAATCTATCAGTGAGAAAGGAACGGATGATGAGAAAGTATGTAGGCGGTAGGCAAGTAAAGTCACTTATTAAATATATGTATATACATCCTTTTACTGGGTAACTGAGAATTTTGAACGGGAGATGGAGTGATTTCATGAATCCTTATTCTTTTCTATCCTTTTATATTATTAATCCTAACCTTTTATAATTTTATTTGTATTTTTTTAAAGTTAATGGGTACAGGAATATGGATGCTATAGAGATAAGTGAAAATGATATATGTATAATAGAAAGCAAAATTTAAATACTAAAAAAACCTTTATTGTTTTACGAATAAATTAAAACTTACGATATCGTATCTAAAGCATCGCATTCTACTATTTGTTGAGGTGATGTTAACACACTTACAATTTATAGAGTTTTGTGTTCAGACCCTTTTTAGGGGACATGATCATAACTGTTTTTTTAGACCGCTTGTAACTTCTAGAACCTGCGGAGAACTAGTTTGTCCACTGTGGATTCCATGAAATCACGCAATGGATGGCAGAACGGAAGGTTTATTTTCCTTGCCCCTTAATATAATTAAACCTAGTATGTGGGTGGGGACTTAAACTTAGTATTCAATCCCCTTAGTACAAATTTCCTCGTGACTAAAACAACAGTGATGTTGGTGGTTCTCAGAAGCTTCCGTGGTTTGCTGAAACCTGAAAGATATATACATTTATTCTATTTCATATTATTGTGCCACCTTATTCCATATAGTAAATAACACCTCTTCATTATATGCCATACATTGGCACTAAATATATAGTGTAATTATTCATAGAGGACTTCACGCCCCAAAATAAAATTACTTCATTTCATTGAAATAGGCTACTCCTGGCACCATAAAAATACATCTAGTAAATGAAGGGGTGACGGTAGCAACGTGGTACGCGCCTGTCTGCCAATCCAAAGGTTGCGAGTTGTAGTCCCCGGCCCTATCCGGGATTTCGCAAGCATATAATTAAACAATACTCACTCACAGCCCCCTCCCGGGCATTTGTGAGGCCCGTTAGCCAATGGGTGCCACTCACAAAAATAGGCGTGGGAGTGACGAACCCACCCTATCAAAACAACGTCATTTCACATATTTCCTAAGCAAATCGCCCATGGCCATGGACCTCCACAGGCTATCAAGCCAATAATAATAATAATAAATAAAATATATAAGAAGATGGTCAACTATATATACATATAATAAATAAAATATTAGATTACAATGGTATGATACAGACATCTAGAGAAATCAATTGGCACTCTATCTAATAACATTCTACATTAGAAGGTCTTGAGGCCATCTTCTTTTCAGGCGCCTCGGACGAATTTCAGAAATGAAGAGGAAGCACAGTTTACTCAGTGCATTTGGGTGGTAAAGGGGTTTATAATAAAATGATTATCGTCTGGATTAGTAATAATTGAAAGAAAGAAAAATGCTAGAGCACACAGCGTACCCATCAACGACCATGTTTCGCACTTTATAATTCTATTTCAAGATTTGAAACTCTTTAAATAATTACTTATTTTAGAATTATTTAGTACGTATCACAAACTTTCGGGATTAAATCTTATTCAAAAGGTAATTCTTTTTTTAAGAAAATCAAAACCATTTCAATGTTTTTCTGGTCATCATTTAGGGCATCCGAAACACTCGGTCCCACTCCCAATCTGCATAACCCTTCGCAAGGCGCGGTGAGCCCGACAGGCACATTATACATAAAACCCGTGAAGTCCCTAAATCGCTTTATTTAATTAAATAAAAAATTACTGATCATCTTAACGATGTAGACAATTAGAGAAAAATATAGAATAGATTAAAAACATTTCTTATTATTTATTTAGGTACAGAAACCAAAAAAAGTCGAAATGCGGAATTCGCATACCATGGCTATGAATATAAATCAAAACAGGACCTTTTATCCTCGAAAAAAAATTTAAAAAGGGGTCAGAAATGTAGTTGATATGTGTGGTGACAGAAATAAGTCGGAGTCGTCGTTCATCAAAGCCGATGAAGGATCGCAAGAACAGGCTGAAAAGCATGTTGCATAGAGTGATTTCGCATGAGGGGCAAATTCCTTAGTTTCATTTCACACAGGAGTAGTTCGTGAGCCGATATATTTCTGTTTCTACCGTGCAATCACAACATCTGGACCGCTTTTGGAGGCGGAAAAGGGTTGATTTTGGACGATCATCAGATGGGGGGATCTCTTGAGACGAATTTTCAAAGAGATGTGAAGACCGGATTTCAGCTAGCTATCATCCCAATTGATTCCCGAGGGAAACCAATTGGAATAACCAAGGAATTGATCCCTCCCAAGTTCTACATAGTGTCAAAAACAGTCATTGGTGATCGATGTTTATTTCGCTGCACGTTGTATGTGGCGCACATTTGGCTGGCAATGTCACCTCCAGTTTTAGTGAGCATTATAATATGCTATGACCTCAGGTTTTTTTTTTTTTCTCGAGTACTTGTATCAATGGCTTTGGTTCCGAGCGCAGATGAAACCAGGAGTACACATTCATTATTGCATGTGACGTAGGTTGCCAAAACTTTGTCGTCGTTGAAACCAAAAAAGGCCGGAATATTGAAATAACGATCAACAATACTGAAATAATGATTGAAGAATTTATAAAAATATCTAGGAAGGAGGGACGATGAACCTGAAAGACACCAGAAAGTCGCGGTGAGCCTGACAGGCACATGGTCCCCATTCATAAACGGTAATGGTACCTGAAGAAAGTGACTCCAATACAAGTATCAAAAACAGTGAAGTGCATGAATTTACTATCTAAAGTGAAAAATATTGACATTAGGTGTGTGACGTAATTGGGGGCCTTGAGTCTGTCAGATCAAAACACGTGTGACGCACTTTCTTGACAGCAGGAGCTGAACTGACTGGGCGGGTTAGAACCACCCCACAAAGTTAGGAAACTACTAGGAGATAGGGGTCACGAGAGATACCAAAAGAACCGAATCCTGTCTCTGTCAGATCAGCCGCGCCCGATGCAGGGTTAAGCTCATGGAATAGAAATGACATTCTTCAAATATGTGACTGACTGTAAATACACTGTTGCAGTATTGACATTTTGGTGGTGGTTACTTATTGATCAGGTATGCATGAGTTAAATACGTATGGCTTATTCTGAATCTACAATAGCTACCTCCTCCCTGCGATTGGAACGGTTTGATGTGGTCCATGGTTTAATCGTTTTTTTTAATAGTTTTTAGTTTGCTTGGCGGGCTTTCATTCCACATGGCTTGCCAACTAGCTGATATTTCATTTTTCATCGGAAGACTTATTTCTTGGGATGTCTGGATGGCCGCGCCCTGGTCTGGATGAGCAGTTGCTTGTTAGGCTACAACTTCCACCAGTTCATTTCCAGCGATCTCCACGTGACCCAGCACCCGTGTAAAGAAAACTTTTTCCCAAATTTTCGAGCATGTTGGTATAATTGTGAATTTTTATACATTTATTAGTTCTCCTCCTTTTCGCACAAAGTCAAATAACAATTTATTAATGCATCCAATACATTATTCCCCCTGTTTCACTCCTTCTCACCTCTCCTCTTCAGTGATCCGCAACAGCCTTTCGATCAATTAAGCAAATTTACAAAAATGATCATTAGACAGCAACAATACAATTATAGCAGTAGAACAGTTTACTAAAAAAACACAATTAAATAAATTTAAAAAGAACTAATACATAAATTTAAAAAAACACAAATAAATAGGTTAACAAAAAAAAAGAAGATGAATATTATCAGAACTAATTCCCATGCAGTTGATGATGTTTACCCAGGGAGTCCAAAATATTTTCCGCCTAGATCGCTATGTCCCCAATACTAACACCTATTACAATAGTGTGAAGATTTAAAAAAAATGTTGATACTTGTACATTATTTTTATTTATTTATTCTTGGTTTACATCGTCTCTTTTTTAAGGGCAGGGTTTTCAGGGTAGAAAAATATTAACATCATTTCTATAAACAATGTTGTGAATTGAAAGGTAAAATTTATATTGCTTTAAAAAAAACCGTCAATGGGAGAACTTATTGAAGCCAAAGAGTCCAGTTGTTGCTGCTATCATTATTGTGACTAGAGAGATAACTCCGGAATCTACCACTTATAGTTGATATCACGTTATGAAGTTAGACCGGTAACGCTATCCGTTGAATATTTGTATCACGCAACCCAATAGAGGTGTCCAATAGAGGCATAATCAAGCGTCATATACTTCTGCGCTGCATAAATCAAATCGTTCCCGATATGATAAAGAAATGAACTGATTATATTTCATCAGCCAAAAATATTGAATTTTTAACGTCTCTAATGTTTACGTTTTAATGAAATATTAGTTTTTGTACCGGTAAAGCTATTTATAGAATATTTTTTTTACGTTGAAACCATATCACACTAAAACTGTTATACTTTATTAGAGACCAAAATAAATATATTTGTATTATTAACTATAAAATTTGCCTAGGATTTTTTTTTTTTTTATTATGATCTCCTCTTGTGAGATTGGTACCAACTTACTCGCTATAATTTTAAAAAGTCTGTTTAAGAATTCAGATAAGTAAGGCTACCATGGAGGACGGGAGTCAAGCGTTTCATGCCGTTTTTCGATTTCAGGCGCTTTTTTAAATATTGCTCGATTAAACTATCTCAAAGTTTCCTCTTTCTATTTTAAGCTAATATTTCAAAAGTGATATAGGAATGTCGCTCCCCGGGAGTCTTAGCTGGGCGGGTCCGGCCGTGAAGGATTGCATTTTTTTGTGTTATGATTACTACTACAGCACTCTTTTCAGTTGTTTTTTTTTTATAACTCAAAAACATTTTTACTTCGAAGATGGACACTAAATAAAAAATTATCGTAAATTAAATTTCATTCGAAATTCTTAGATTATATTTCATTTTAATGCAAACTTAAACTTCGCTAAAGCGTGCTTAAAGAAGATCACTTATTGGTTCTCTATATGAATAAATAACTTCTAGTTATTGAATTCTACTTTAAATTCTATCAATAGCGTATGACTTAAAATGGCTATTTTAGAAATGTCTGGTATACCTCGATCAAACCATGATCTTGCTAGATATGTAAGTATAATATACGGCCAAGTTAGTTAAAATATTTTTATTTATAATAGAAATATGTGAATTTTGGTCTATAATACTGGTACTCGTGCTGGTATTTGGGGAGGGGGGAACAAGTCCGGCAAGCGGGCCTAGTGGTCCTTCTTGCCGACCCCTGACAGCTACCTAGGTTGCCGCCGCGTTCAAGATTCGTTTTTCGGGACCGCTGAAAAATTATGTTAACTGCCCAGGTGGGAATCGAACCCACAACGTTCCAAACCGAGCGCACTGGGACCAGCGCCCCAACCACGGTCACGTCACTACCTTTATATTGAATAAATAAATATTTTTAACAACTTGAGCAATAAAGCTTTCATTAGTATACAACATTAAATATACTGTATTTGAAAACTGGTGATAATTTAATTGTAAAAGAATTATGAACTTTTACCTGTTTTCATTAATTTTTCTGGGAGGTTCCATTTTATAATGATTGAAGATAACCATCCAGAATTATTTATAATGATTAATTTAGATTAATGATGATGATTTATTTTATCGTGTCCTAAAGCTTTTTAGAATTGAATTTATTTTCTAAAGTCTTGCTTTTTATTCACCATTTTTTTAAATGAGCATTCAATTTATACTATAATAATGGTCTATAATAATGAATAACTTTTTTTATGCAGGTTATTTTTTCAATTAAATTTATATTTTTTTTATTTTTTAATTATTTAATGTAATTTACAACTGTAGAAAATAATAATAAGTAAATATGTTGAATATTTAATTTACATTTGAAAATCTTGGGAAGAAACCACCCATTGATGGTACTTCAAGCATTAATTTAAATTAGAAGGTTCCGTGGTCATCTTCTTTTCAGACGCCTCGGAGGATTATCAGGCATTGTTAAGGATGAGAGATTAAGAAATAATGGGTAAAGATGAGTAAGGAGTTGGGAATGAAAAGACGCATATCTGTTTTGGGCCAAATCTGCAACGAATGGGATGTTAAGATCTTTGTGGATGAGTTTATTTGTAACGTAATAAGGAGCATCAAGGATTTTACGCAGGATTGTGGATTGTAAGGATTGAATGTGGATGGAATTTGATGGTTTGGTAGATCCCCAGAGCTCAATTCCATATGTCCAAATAAATTTATCTTAAAAACAAACTCAAAGCTTTTCTTCAAAGATGTTTTTAAAACTTCTTCAGCAGTATTATTAGGTAACTCATATGTTACTTCACAAATTTATTTATTTTTACAGTTCTTATAGTATTACGGAAAATAAGTTTATTATTATTATTTGCGAATACTGCAGAACAATTTACCTGTTTGGATTTCATAACTTAAATTCACCAATTCATCATAGTGCGAGAGTTATACATTTTTTTCTCAATGAATAGGCAATTCCTGCATATGACAAAAAATTTTCGACCTATCACTAAGACATTTTAATTGAAATCGGTGATCCCACGTTTCACATTTAAAATATGGTTAAATTTTTTTAATTACAAAATTATGGAAAGGCACCAATTATTGACATTTTAATAGTAATTTTTAATCATTTTTAAACTTTTTAATATTACTTAACCTACCCTTATGTTTGATAGGCCTCCACAAAAAAAGTATTATTTTTAGATTTAAATTTTATAATTTTTGGGAAAATACTATAAAATTTTATATATTTTTGAGTCAATAACCTATAACAAGGTTTTCGTAAATTATTGGCACGTAAAAAATAATTATATTGATAAATGAACCAGTTATTAGTACCAAATTCAACAATCAAACTGATCTGTTTCGAACAAAATATATTTTATTTGTTTCTTGTTAATTATAACTATTTCTATCTTGTATTATATCTTACCCCTTACTATAACTCCTTAAATTAGAACATTCGTTATTTTAAAAATCTGTTTTTTTCATATGGTCGTAAAACAAATCAACCCTAATAAATTTAAATGTTTCAATATAATGAAAAAGTAGATTTTGGACATTTAACTAAATTACGCTTTCCTTCTAACTAGCTGCTCCTTACAATCCGAAATCCTTAATGCTCCTTACTTTAATAATTTTGACCTAAAACATAATTAATACATTCACATTAACTTGTCTCTTTAGATTGTCTGGACATTCCACTTTGCGATAAAAGGGATAATTATGAGCGGTTGTAAAAACCTCATAGCTGACTTTGCACTCCAACCCATACTTTAACTTTTAACTCCAACTATAATTTTAAGCTTCATAAGCTATACATGCTGTATAGGTATGTAACCCAAACTTAAAGATGTGGGGCATCACTTTTTTGTCTATTTCTATTTATTTAATTTTTTTTAAAAAATCTTCAATCAAAATTGAAAAGACAGGAAACTGCTCGTCGATTCTGACTATTACAACATTTACTCAACAAACGGTCTAAACTTCCAATCCATTACAAAAGACTGAACTACATGACTATAATAAGGCCTATACGGACATACTGAGTTGAGCTGTGGGGCTCCACTAAACCATTGAATTCCTCCCGAACCCAGTCCGAAATCCCCAAAATACCCATACAGTCCAAAATCCTTCATATAATCCTTAATACTCCTTACTTTTTCACAAATCAAGTCATCCATCAGGACCTTAATGTTCCATATGTCACCGATTTGGCCAGATCCAGATACCATTCATTCCATTGTGAAATTCCCAACCGCCTAAACCCACTCGTTTCTAAACTGGCTTCTCCTCCATTCTTGATAATCCTCCTAGGCGTCTGAGAGGAAGATGGTCTCTATATTTTCTCCTCCAGCAATGTTATTGGAGTAATATTAAAGGATAGATTCTCCATATGTCCGTATCATGCCTTTGTATAACTAACATTAAATTTACTAGTTAATTATATTTTAAATATAGTTGTAAATATTAATAAATACTTTTTTTTTAATATTTTTTTTATATCACCTATATTAAGCACCGAATTTTCAAAAACACTTCTGAAGTACCTTCAACTTTGTTTATTAGGAATGATCAATCAATCAGTTTTCATTTTTACTAATGATATAAAATGACTGAATATGAACTATAAAAAAATTTGATAGTTAGCTAAAGGAAAAAACGATTTCCACGTAACAGCCTAGGTGGCTGGGGCATCTGAAATAAACGAAAGTCCTCGATCTCATTCCATAGCAGGCGGCTTTGTTATTTTTACAAACTGTTCTATTGTAGGTAGGAACCAAAATGCTAACCATTTTTCACACCACAAGAAACCCTTGAATACGAATTTTCAATGTAATAGGAAATACAATTTTATAGTAACATTATATGTATGTATAGTTGACCGTAAAAATTTATATATAGGGAGATGGTCAGGGTTGCGGTCAAAAGACCGTACTTTTGTAAGTATACGAAATATACTATAAGAAAGTACTTTTGACCGCAACCCTGACCATCTCCCTATATATAGTAACATTAATTTTGTATTTTGAAAAAAAAATTATTATCTTCCCTTTTTTAATAGTTATAAACAATAGATTAATATAAAATATGAAAGCTTTAGCCAATTATTGTTTATCCGTAGTTGTTATTGCAATAGTCATATCTTATTTTCACTTGTCGGTTTGAAATAGATCGTAATTGGTATTGAATTCTGAATAATAAAGAAATATGCAAATATTGTTTTGAAATGTACAATGATTAGTTTCATCTCAAGGTAGTGAGTCAAAGTTGTACAATTCGTGCAATAGTTTTTTCTAGAGATTTGGTAATTTCGAAATGAAACTGAATTGATGAGTGAGACTATGTCACGGTAAAACTGTATCCAAACAAATACGATTTATGTGGCATGTTTTTGCAAAAGAGTGATTTGATTTAGTCTGAATTATCTGTTACATTCCTCATATCGCTGAAAACTCGATTAGAATAGCAATCATGTTCTTAAACATTCCTATAACTTTCGTCCGAAACCCTGAAGGAAATGTTTATTTGTTTCCTCGCTTAGCTAAATATTTCAACATTAGAAAGCAAAAGCACTGAATAAGTATTCAAATATTTATTTTCGTGTTAGGTTATTTTCAGATATTCAGTAACAGGTTTCTCCTCCGTCTCGAGTTATTCGACATATTAAACTAGGCATACTCAATCCTGTTAATATTTTGGAAAGAAAAAACTGAAAAAAAAAAAGTGAAACGAGTTGATGAAAAAACTCTTTGAGGGGATGAAAGGGGTCGGAACGGCTAGGGAAGGGTCTGGGCCGGGAGAAGGACGTACTTTAATTTAAGATAATAGTGCTCCTTGGAGAAAAAAAAAATGAAATATACTTCCCAGTTAATAAAGAAAGCCTTGCTGAACCCACATTCGTTTGTGGGAAAAGAGATTCAAGTTCCCCGGCTTTATCAACAGCGTAGGCAGGATAACACATCTGTCGGGAGGTGATCTGTGACGGTTCCAAGGGTACAAGAATAGTCAAATACGTCAGATCAGATAAAAATAAATAATTTACATTATTGAGTTGTCGATAATTCTTACTTTATATAGAATATATCATAAGAGGAAGTACTGCGATCGTGGAATAATACACAAAAATACACGTTTTAAGCCCCCTTGAATCCAAATAACCAAAATCTCCTAAATGGTCTGTGTGAACAGGCTAACTCAAAAACGAAATTTAATTCACATATGTATAGACACACATAACATCCATTGAAGAATGGTGTCAAAACTGGAGAATCAAAATAAATCCCATCAGATCACCTTTACTCTCCGTCGTAAACCTCTACCCTCCTGTCCTACAGTATCCTTTCTAAATACTCCACTAACGCCTGTTGATCAGATTCGATACTTTGGACTCATTTTGACAAGAGACTTGCTTGGAATCCACACACAAGACTGAAACGACTAGAAACAGCTCGTAGTCAGATTGCTACAACACTTACTTGACAAACGTTCTAAACTTCCCATTCACTACAAAAAATTAGTATACACTACGATAATCAGACCAATTTGGACATATGGAATTGAGCTCTGGGGTTCCACCAAACCATCAAATTCCTCCCGCATCCAATCCTTACAATCCAAAATCCTACGTAAAATCCTTGATGCTCCTTAATTCGTTACAAATAAACTCATTCGCAAGACCTAAAGTCCCATCCGTTACAGATTTGGGCCAAAACAGATATGCGTCTTTTCATTCCCAACTCCTTACTCATCCTTACCCATTATTTCTTAATCTCTCATCCTTAACAATCCCTGATAATCCTCCGAGGTGTTTGAAAATAAGATGGCCACGGGACCTTCTAATTTAAATTAATGTTTGAAGTACCACCGATGGGTCGTTCCTTCCCAAGATTTTTAAATGTATATGAAACATACAACACATTTACTTATTGTATTATTTTGTAAAGTTGTAAATTATATTAAATAAAAAAAAATACATATCTAGGACATGTGTATGCCCAGGATGATATAGTTCCCAACTTCATCGTTGATATTGGTTAAAAGGAAGTCTTTAGAGAATCGGATTAAACTCGGCAAATCCAGGTTTAACCTGGGAGAGGTATGGCCTTGAGTATTTTGCTTATGTTGGGAAATAAACGTCTATATTTTCTGTTGTGTTTATATTTTTGTCCACCTTATGTTAACTCATTGATGTTGTTATTTCCGCTTGTTTATATCATTCCCTCTCTTACCTCACCACCTACACTCAATTCAGTTTTGCTCTGGTTTCCTCGCAACGGTAGAAATGCTTAGTTCTCTCACCAGTACACTTCTAACGTGACATGTGTTTCTCTGATTTAAGCATTTTGCTTACCAGGACACCTCCTGCGTTTCTAATTTAAAATCCTGAGCCGAATCAAGAAGATCCCAAATTTCTGTATTCTTCAACCCCTGATGGAAGAACTACAATCTACAATTTTAATTTCAAATTTCCTTGAAACTAATCTTAGAGACTATTTCATCATCACATCTAATTATATTAAAAAAATTAAGGGAGGAAAAAGTAGGACATTCTTTACGGGTTAATATTAGCTAGTAGGATTTATTCTATAGGTTTTTATAATTGAAATCTTTCCCTAAAGTACGTGTATTTTTTCTTATTTAGAATAAATAACCAGTTTTCAGTAGTAATAATAATAAACAATGGTTAAACATTAAATATTCACGAATTTGACAAATAATTAATCGAGAAAAAGACAAATATAGGCAAATTTCGAATCGGTGAAAGCCGAGATCGCCCGATCTCTTCTTATCGCGTTCACGTCTGCATTATATTTTGTTAATTTGTTGTATTCTTGGAAGAAACAAAGCTGATATTTGTTATTTTATCACTACTTGAAAGCCAATTTTCGTTAAAACTGACAATTTGATTATTGATTTTATTTTTATATAT
>NW_027115775.1:761774-780211 GCF_000696795.3 Halyomorpha halys | reverse complement strand
TATATTTCTCTGTCACAGTGCAACTTTCAACGTTGGGAAAAGTTCTGTATTGTTTTTCCACTGATAAACTACATTTTTTGTGAGTTATGTATGTGAACTGCAAGTATTTTGACATCGTCGCAAATTATAACTTTTTTTTCTTTCATTTAGATGTATGTGTGTGGGTATGAAAAATCAGAACGGAGTTTGCCATTTATCAGCCTTTGGAATAACACCGCCTCCAGAGATGTGTTGTTATTCGAATGACTTCCAATAATTACTGGGGGTGTATAATAAGGGAGTGGGGTCAATATATTAACGGAGTCCGTCAATACATATATATACATTTCACAGCTGATATGTCAGTCCATCACCTGATATGGCCCTGTCAGCTGACATCTCACAGCTTGCAGGTCGTAACTCCCCTTAGCCCTTTTCCCTGGGAAATAAAATCATTTGAGATATTTCAATTTTGTATAATTATATACACAAATATATATATATATATATATATATATATATTTTAATCTCAAGTTGCTTAAAAAATAGGGTTAAGTAAAATAGCTCATATTTTTTTCTTTCGAAACTCTGTAACATAGGGTCAGCTAAACTACTGCCTTTGATTAATCAGATTCGACAAATACTTAAAGAATATATTACCATCATAAATAATTTCAATTATTAATTAATTCCTTTGTACATCTTGTCACCTTCGTTAGTATCGTCTAATTATTCTCCGAACTTTCATAATATTGAGAGCTTTTTCTTTAATGCAACGCAAGATATAACCTATTCATTAATGGTTATTCCATAAACTCTTTGCTATGAACCGATTACGCCCGATTTTTATATAATATAAGAAAATATAAATTAATAAAGGGAACTTTATATAAACGGAAAGAGCTTACAAACATTAATTTACAGTTCATAATACTTTATGTAAACTGAATCGCAAACAATGTGGAAGGGAAACGGTATAAATAGTATAAATCTATCATAATCATATCTGTTTAAATTCGTTGGAACCAATAAATCTTTTGATAGTTTCAATCCTAGACCTCGATAGAATAGAGACTTTCAGACCTTCGACTACTCAAATACAAAATCCAATATCTTACTCGTACCTCTCATGAATATCTTATTTCATGAAACCTCTAATATGTATGCATCTCATTTTAGAATAGTTGGCCATTTTTAACTTCTAAACTGAAAAAAAACTATATAAAAGACAGGTAGGTAAATATATCTTTGCCAAATATAATATTTGTGTATATGAAAAATCAGTGATTTGCAAAAAAATAAGAAAAATAATTATAATATTTATGACTTAATCGAAATGTGATACTTTTATAATACCTGGCTAACAATATTTGTTTTGTTTTTAATTTATTAATTTACTATTTAAAGAAACTAATCAATATTTAAAAGCTACTCGTAACATGTAAAATGTGAACCTAATTGCTGCAATTCAGAAGAAAAAAGGAGTTGAATACAGAAAACACAGCCAAGTACATAAAAAAATATGTTTTTTATATTTTAGTAATCGTTAATTAGTACAAATAAACATATATCGTAATACCCTTCCGTCCAATGTCTTTGTTCTTCAACAAAGAGTTTAAATGAGGACGGGTTGTATCCGACCCTACCGTATCTTCAACTTCGACTTGGACCACCATACCTCTAACGTCGACTCAAAACCATTAATTCTCTGTGAGGGAATTCCCTGTGGCTATTTTAAAGACAATTTAAATATATTAGAACAACCAAACTCCAGCTAGCAGCGATGCTGGGGTATCTTGTGTTTTATTCTTGTCACTGATGCTCCGTTTGATGGAGCCTACGACGGACCGTGATTCTGATTGGATCTGGCTGGAAGTTGGTTGTTGAGGCGTTGTTGGCCGTGCAGGGAGGGTTGTCCTCGTTGTCGAACCGCTCCTCTGTTCCAGATATAGAGGGAGAGGTCGCTATAACGGCACCAATAATGCACAACGACAACGTCCTACTGGATCCTGCTTAGTCTCTAAATAAAGGAGGCTATTATCCAGGGGCAAGGTTGTGTTGGTGGTACCTTACAGAGACCTAATCCGAAGACCTAATATTAACTTCATTGATTCTAGTGACATCAGTTATTTATAGATGTATGATGTTATATACGTACACCATTACTTTCGTGATTTATTTTATCTGTTATTATTAGAAAAAATTAAAGTGAACTATTTCACTATACGTATATCTTTTTTAACATGACATTAGTAAAAATTAAATTATATTATAAATGCGTCCTAATGACTCTTCTTTAACACGTTCAGTGCCGAGCGACCTTAGCTGAAAAATTGATTCTTTGTCCTTTCACCTGTGTTCTAATGTCTTAGTAACTGCCTCTCAGCAGTTAACCATTTATTTCAACTAGTTATGATATTTTGTCTTATCCTTTTACCTATGCTTCCAGATGTGAAACTTAATTTAAATTTTTTTTTTCAATTTGGACATATAGAATTGAGCTCTGGGACGTAAAATCCTTGATGATTCTTATTACGTAACACATAGACTTATCCACAAGACCTTAACATCCCATTCGTTGTAGATTTGGCCCAAAACAGACATGCGTCTTTTCATTCCCAACTCCTCACCCACCCTTACCCATTATTTCTTAATCTCTCATCCTTAAAAATCCCTGATAATCCTCCGAGGCATCTAAAAATAAGATGGCCACTGGACCTTCTAATTTAGATTAATGCTTGAAGTACCACCAAAGGGTGGTTTCTTCCCAAGATTTTCAAATGTAAATGACACATACAACATATTTACTTATTATTTGTACAGTTGTAAATCACATGAAATAAATAAATTAAAAAAAAAAAATAATTTTTAACAATCTTAATCTAAACGTTTTTCCATCAAAATCAAGGTAGGGATAATTTTTCACATAAAGATTTTATCACTTTTTGTTTGAAAATTAAAAAGTTAAATTTTCTGATTTTTTGGTGTCGAAATGTGTATTGATAAATAATTTATTTTTTATTCCTAAAAAAATTATATTCAATTTAAAATGGATTAAATTTCTAGTATTGATAATTATGCTTTGTAGACAATATAAATTAAAATACTTTAATTTTAATAATCCATGAAATGTTGTACCATGTCATGATAATTTAATAAAAATTTCATTAAACTGGAAGTCATTAACCTAAAAAAAAATTTTTATGAATATAATATTCCACATATAGAACAATGGCAGGGTGACCTCATATAAACCTTCTCTTTTTATTCGTTAATATTGAGAGGGTTGTTCTGGGTTCTCCTAAGGCTCAGCGTGGGGGATAGAGTGGGCTCGAGGATCCTTAGATCGAGATTGTAAATATTGTATATAATTTATACAATGCACCATAGCATTCGATCCCAAATATTAATATCGATTCAAAAAGTGCTTTTTACACCATTATTAAACCTTCTCTTCTAAGCAAAAATTGGAAGTAATAAATTGTGTTCGATCATACTGTTAATCTCTTTAAGGTATTTACTATGTGCGGTTCCCAAGAGAAAGCATTATCCTCTGCAACTCCTAAATATTTATATTTTTCAACAACATTTAATGTTTTGACAGTAACATATTTTTTTTATTATTGATTATTGTATTGATTGATTGTTTTTATTATTGTCTTGATGAGACAGTCACAGTGTTGGGATTTAATTTTAGTGCCGTTTACAGAACCAATATGAGGTGATTTTATCAACCTAATGGCCGTTTTGTCTTAATATATCCATAAAATAAATAATTATGTAATAAGAATTAGGTAAATGAAATTTATTTTTTCTACAGACATTATCAATACAAATTGTTCTTAAAAAGATATATATAAAAGATGAATTATGAGGTATTTTGAAAAGGTTAACCAATATTTTTTTTTTAAATATTTAAGTCACTAATTTGCGTAGTATTGTAAATAACTCTATTTAAGGCAATGTGGAATGAGATATTTTCTTATCGAGGTGCCAGACTGGACTTTTTTTTTTTGGAGGTGCCAGAATTTTTCCCCCCACCTCAACGAAGGACTGGGTATCCCTGGGGATGGTAAATGATGCGTGAAATGTCCGTGGGGTGGGGATTTAGCTCCTGTTTTCTACCGGCCAAGAATAGCTAACAACCTTTCTTGACATCTGCAATTTTCTGATTATTTTTTAAGTCCTGAAACTTTCCTGCACCTTATCAAAAGTCTATTTACTGTTAAATATCCATAAAAATGAGTTTTATATTTATTAAGTTTTATTCTATTAATTATTACCCCCTAAATGGTCATAAAGTCAAAAAAAATTAGTAGGATCTTTTCATAACGTTCAAAACATTTCGGGTGTGATTTTATATGTCGGAGTCAAAGTAACAAATTATTACTTTAATTTATTACATGATAGAATTGAGCCAGCTGCCTTGTACGGTCAGCCGTCTGCCATTTGGAGTTCGTTATTAAATAGTCGATGATATATTGCTAGGGGTTCTTTGTTTTATTTAGTTCCTATAGCAAGAGGTTACATAGGAGAAGGTCGCAGGGATTATTATTAAATGAAAGAAATGGTAACTTATATTTAAGTTGGAAAGGTTATATTACATTGTCGGTACTTAAATTTCGTCTACCTCCAGAAGTTTCCTCATTCGAGCTGAAAGAAGCATATGTTTAGTATGCTATGAAGAGAAGATCCAAGTAATTCTGACATGGAGAGCATAAGCATCCTCTTGTTGACAAGTCAAGAAAATCTATACTGATGGAAAATACTGCTATTGAAAAAATAAGTTTTAGTAGAGTACTGTTGGAACGATGATGAAAATAAAGCAAAAAATTAAATCACTGGTTGATCTTGAACTACTAAAAAGTAAATAATCTAGTAGGTGAATTAAAAATACATAACATCTCTGGCAATTCACGGTCTGAAATTCCGAAAATAGATATAACCTTCCTAGCATTGAAAAAAGAAAAGGTTATGAACTTTCAAATGTTGAAAAATTCACGTTGCAAGCCGGTTGTGATAAAGTTTTAACAAGTTGTGATAAATGAATTTTAATTTTTGTTTTTAATGTAAAAGTTGACTAATTAGAAATTGTTGTTGTGACCTGGGCAGAATAGCCCTGCATGAAGTTGAGTGTTTAAATATTTTTAGTTCTAAAATTGTATTAAGATGTCCCTGAGGATGGCCGGATTGGCCGAAACGTCGGATTTATTAGAAAAATAAAATCTGTTGTGACAAAAATGGATAAAAATTGAATTATCTATTTTTTTTGGTATTTATAATTATTTTTTAAATATTGCATGGAAGTATTTTTTCTCTCGACTGTTCTCGACTTTTGTATTATTCTTACTTCTTAAAAAAAAAATTAGATCTGTACCGCTACAATCCGTAAATGAACAGGAGTGGAGTACTTAGTAAGGAAGCACTGTTACTGGAAGAACGGTTATGCAAAGAGGTGATTTGATCAGAATCACGCTCGACCGCCAGATTTTTACCCAACTAAGGGTACTCACTTTATGAGGCTGAGTAGACCCTGGAGGGCTCCCGAACTCACAGGGCTTACTCACGGCTACGGTGAAACAGAAAATAATTGTCTGCCACATCCGGAATCGAACCAGAGGCCTTGGAGTTGGCATAGTGCCTTACCGATGAACTACCCGATTCTACATCCTTATTATTCTAGACTTCTTTATTCATCAGATGGTAATTTTACTGATACCTGTACTATATCCTGTTGAGATAGAAAAACAATCTAGATTCTTATCCTAAATTAATATGTATAATTAAAACAAAATATGTTAATTATCAAATTGCTGATATACTATGGTAATATTTACAAAATTCATCCCTTCCACTTCAGAGGGCATTGAGTAAGTGAAAGCTTAAAGTTCTGGCATAGATCCTACAGTGTATTAACCAATCGGATTTAAAAGCGTTTATCTGCCCGGCAGTCCAATGAGAAAGGCTAGCCCTGAAAACCGTTAATTCTACAGATAGAACAGGTAGTAGACGTGGAATTGGATTCTTTTAAAGTCAATTGAGTAATCAGGGGGGGGGAGGGGAAGGGTTAGCGGCTAAATGAGATACAGTCTTCGTAATCTAGTCAATTGAATGGCTCAATCAAAGCTCAAGGCAAAGATCAATTTCTCCTTTTACAGCTCAATTAACCAATCTCTTTTTGTTATTTCTTTAGAAATAGGTTAAGCACATGCATTAACAATTGCTTAGGTACTTATAAAATCAGAAGTATTAAAAACAATGTGATTTAATGGTGTACTTGCCGTAGCTTTTATCTCTCACCGTGTAAACTGGCTTTGGCGTTACTGTGACTAAAGTGCTACGTGCAATTAACTACTACTAGTACATCACTAGTACGACAATATTGTCATTAATACAGCAACCATACAGTTTACACTATGATATAGACCTTGTGTCAATGAATCACAAAAATTATTTATTCGTTTCTAAAGTAAAATTTATTCAAATAGCAATTTTTATTGTTTTAGAGTAATATCTTCAAATACAAAATTATTTAACAGTCATTCATTAATTTTTAAAATTAAATTATGCAGTCACTACTGTTGTGAAATTTATTAAAAGCAATTAATAATGGTTTCGGAACTTGCTGGTATAGGTTAGGTAGGTACAATCGTGCCCGTGGGCACGTGTGACGTCATGCGGTCACAATAATGCCGTCGGCACAGGGTTGAGGGCCTCTGTCTGTTGAAATCATAAAAATAAGTCTATATACAGGCAACGTCCAATTGTTGAATTCTTAAAAGGAAATATATAAACATCATCAGGCTAAAAGCTGACAGTGTACCCATTCTACGAGAATAAATTATGAACTACAAATCTTCACTTCCCAAAAATTTGAATCAACTTTATACTTTTCATAAGACAAACTTGAGGTAGGTAGAGGCATTGCTACTAGAATTAAGTATCTTATCATTATACAACGTGGGTGACCTATATTTTCCGTTTAATTTGATTTCATACCCTTCCAAAACAGCGAATTACCGATAAAATTGATAAATTATTGTTTAGTTATAATGATTCAGTCCGTAATATAACCAGCACATAATCATGGAGGGAATTTTTAAAAGTGGAAAGGCTCTACCAAGACTACAAGTAACGGATGCTCGGTAGGATATGACGTAGAAGCTGTCAAACAATTTCCTCCGTCCATCCCCTCCACGTTACTTTGTCACTGCTTGTCTTCGCAAATGTACATCGGAAAAATTCAGAACTTTTTTATAACTTATTCTGTACCGAAAAATAAATATTTAAAATTCATGTTTGTATTATACCAAAGCTGAATCATGTGTCCTAAAAGTAATTGAAATGATAGCATAGCAGTTGTTGAAATCTGCTTCGCGAATTAAAACAAGTAAGCTTCAGGGCTTATACAAAACGTATACAGGAGAATGTTCCTAAATCAGGGCCTTTTAGGTTTAAGGTTTGTATCTATTCTATAAAGCGAAAATTGTTGAAGTGACGTTAATCGAATCTCCGGATTCATCAGCGTTGTTCAAACTTCTGTCAAACCATGCTCTTCACTCATAAAAAATCCAATTGTTTTTCATCAACATTAAATTACGAGTGCCTGATTGGATGTGAAAAAGTTTCACTGCTGAAAACTAGGGATGTAAAGTCACACTCTAAGTAAAAATTTCTTTCAAACGGTACCTTCATTTACTAATTCGTTCAATATTTTCAATATTGGTAGTCAGTATAAAAAAAAAAAATTCAACAAATATATACATATATGTAACGATAATTTTGATTTGGTATCGATGCGGTCGGGTGTAGGGAGGAATTACTCAATTTAAGCGTGAAACCATGGACACATGACAGTATGGATAAATGCCCGGTTTGTAACTCCAATAAAAAGGAAGATACCTTTCACTTCTGGGGAACCTGTTCCAAATGCAGTGAAATTAGAATAAAATATTTTGGGTAGCGGACCTGATCTAGAGAACAATTCAGTTTTTTAAAAGGCTCTAATTGGAGAATTCTTAGTAATTATGTGCGTTGTAAAGAGCTCAATAAGTTAATATTTGAGGAATTAATGCCATACTACATTTCGTCACCATTTACTTTTATTTTTAATTCATTGTTTGACCACTTACTACGACCATTTACTAGTTAAAATAATTGTTTTTAAGGTACATAACGTATTTTCTTTTTAATTATTTGTGATTTATGTTTTTAGTTAAAATTCCACAATGTTACAATGTAACGGTTGTCATGGTTAAATTAAACAATGACCATATCTATCAGAACCATATCAGAAGGTTACTGGTTTTTATGAAGACGTTACGTTTGTTCAATATAAGGTGGTGATAATTTTTCAAGCCCTGTGTCTTTACTGTTTGTAACGAAATATCACCATATAAGAGATGTTATCGATGATGTTCTGCTTTTCTAAATTATGGTGTCTGACTTCAATGAGCGGTCATTAACACTAGAAGTGGGGATACAGTGGAGTGCGTGGCGACTTTTCTTCAGCACGTCCTGGATAGGTGAGTGGTGGCAGGGGTCATCTTCATACTTCTGGGGAAGGTGAATTGGTGGCCAAAAAGGAGATATTGGACAACTTTGTGTTCTACTGGAGTACACCCAAGGACTACTTGAGGTTCGAACTAAACTATTTTATTTTTATTTTATGTTCCTCTATTGTGTAATAGTGTAAATTTAGTAAATAAGTTTAAGCTAGGGCATTTAAGTTAATGTTAAGACAACCTATAAGTTTTGTTAGTTATATTAATTGGTAAGAATTCTTTTTCATTTTGTGTTCATATATTTTTTTTTTTATTAATTAACTTAAGTTCATAAAGTTCTGCTGTTCTTTCTTAATTTACTTATGTTTATTTATTGGTAGGTATCACCACTAAGTTTGATGTTATCTACATGTAAAGGTATTTACCAGTGGTCATAGTTCGATAATTGTTTATATAGGGGTGTGTAGTTATATTGTGGGCATAATGGAGTGAGACACCGCTTATGACTTGAGGGTATTCGTTATTCCCAAGAAAAAAAATAAAGTTGCGCCAAAGGAGTGATTTATTCTTTATTATTTAGTTTTTTATTTTTCCCCTCTTTTGCGATTATTTTTTTTTACTTTAGCTCATCCCCTTCTCCGCTGAGCGTGGGCAAGTATAAATGATAAATAAATAACTAAAGATAAATCAAAATTTGCGGTTATAACACACTTCGACAGACCGATGTTTTCCCATTGTCTAATGTGTTTTTTAAAAATTGTTTTATGGAACCAATTATTGTATATTTTTTGAATAAATACATTTTAAAAATATATATACATTATTTTATCACATCAATTCATATATTATTGAAACATTTTAACATTTAATAAGATACCTACCTATCTCTGTTATCAAAAGTTGGTATTTTCTTTTAACATCTTTATTTGCCGCCCTCATGAATTTTAATTATTTCAAAGTTTATAATTGTTGTTACTTTTAGTTCAAACCAATAAGAGATAAAATAATTGCTTATCGAAATGTGCCCGAGAGAGAAAAGTTAATTAGTATCGGGACATGATCTGAATTTAAACCTTGCATTAGAGCTAGGGAAAATGGAATGTGTAAATTTCTATATTCCACCAGGAACAAATACATATATACAACCTGATACGTATTTAAGTTTAATTTGTATTTATTTACTTTAGTTTGTGTGCGAATGTAGATATTTTAAAATTTGATTGTACTTTTACTTATATTACAGTTTTTAATGAGTTCATCATTTTTGAAAGGGAACAAGAAAAGAGAAACGTATGATGGATACAAGTGAACTATTAAAAATATTTTAATAAAGTTTAGATAATGGTAATACTGAATAATGAGAAGGTAAAATGAAAAAAATAAATATTTCTTAAATAATGTATTTCTCTGTCCGTATATTCCCTTATCTTACACTTAATCTCTCTATTACTAATTAATATTTTCTTTTATAAATTTGTATTATAAAGTTTTATTTATTGATAAACATTAAAATTAGCCACAACTTATGGCAAAAAGTAATAGTGATAAATGATCACATTGATACCAAAATTTAAAAAAAATAAATAAATGAAAAGAAAAAAAAATTACATATAAATATATATAACCTCTATATTTATATAAACAGAAAGATAAATAAATGAAACGAATATAATGAAACTAGGTACATGAAAAAGTAAGGATGAAATAACAGAATTGATATTTCGAAATAATATAACAATAAAAAAATAATAATAATATAATAATCACTAATAACATTTACACTATTGTGTAAAATACTTACAATCTAGACCTCAGGATCCCTGAGCCCACTCAATTCCCCACACATGAGGGGTACAGAAGGGCTCTTCGAGATTTCAGCGCAGCCCTCTCACTGCGTCCCCAGGTAATGAGCCAGTGGAGGTTGAGTAAGTGCGCTAAAACCACAAACACTGACTTAGATTTATTTCTGAATATCGGAGTGTCGATTTTTTACCAATTCTACTCAATTATTTTTGTTTTGTTTAGAATTATAGATAACTATCTCTTCCTTGACCAAGGTTCCTCAACACTCAGCTAATATAATATAACCTGTACCATCAGGTCCCAAACTGCAATTAATAGTTTTTAATAAATTCCACAATAAAAGTTATTGCATAACTATTATTTTTTAATATTAATAGATAACTGTTATGAAAAAAAATATATTTTTAAAATTAAGGGATAACAGCTATGAAATATTTTTTATTTAAAAAGATTACTCGATAAATATCATTGAACGGCTATAAATAAAATTTACACTTTCAATAAATTTTATTTTAATGTTTTTGTTATGTTTTTTAAACAAATTAAACGTTTAGAGGTTGTTTGGCCCATGGCAACTATACATATGATTGTGGTAGTACAATCGTACTTAGTCGGGCGTATTAGTTGTTAGCAAATGAAGCGTCTAGTGGAGCAACGGTCACTTTAAAGCCAGTTTTCTGTCATTGCAAATCAACTGTATGAAAACGCCACGATAACGTTTAAAGTCGTAACAATAACGTTAGTATCGGTCATCGTAGGGAAGCAAATGCTAATTAAGGCTAGTTTGTTTGAGATTATTTTGTTTTTATTATAACTTCTTTCAATCAACAAAAAATTACATAGGTGCTTGACAGCATTGGTACCAATAAATGTAAGCTTAAGAAAACGTAAAACAGCGTAATCATGTTTTATTGTGCTTATCTTTAAAATTAACATTTATTGTCATATGATCGGACACAATATCTTGCGATGCATTACATGGTGTAAAAAATAAATATCAACTTAAGTAGTTATTAACTATTATAATTTTTTTTTTCATTTACTAAAAATAAAGGCGAGATTTTACTAATTTATGGAAGAGAATTACGAGAGTTGGGGATTTATTATTGTAAGAGAGTTGAATTCCATCACTTAATCAAAGCTAATAGGTGATATTTCAGGAAAATACTTACCCACTTCTTTATCCAATGGGAATTTTTTGTTACCGAATGGGAGTTCTCTATATAATGAAAATTTTTTCAGAAGTTTTTTTACGATAGCCAACCCCTCTAGAGGTGGGTCCGCATATTTCAATTGGAAAGTTATGAACTTCGTTAAGATCTTTAATTTTTTCACCGGTGACAATCATCACCCGAATGATAATGATTAATATAGAAAAAATCAAGTACTTAAAAATAAAACAAATATAATGATATAATTATTATTATTATTTTTATTATTTTATGGGCAACAGACTATGAGGCCCAAGTCCTCGCACGATGTATTAGTAAATACATCGTATTTCTACACGATGCATTTCCTTATACATCGCGCGTTTCTTGACGTGTTTTTTTTTTTGCAGGGTGGGTTCACTCCCACGCCTATTTTTTGTGAGTGCCTCGCAAATGCCCGGGGAGAGGTTCTCAGTGAGCTTTGCATTATTTTGTGCCTGAAAAAAGTCCGGATGGGACCGGGGATTCGATCTGACAATCTGTGGGTTGGTAGACTGGCGCGTTACCACGCTGCTACCGCTGCCCCATATATTAATATAATTAAATAATAATTATATACCCAATGAAGTCTTATCTAAGTATACTAGGTCAACAAGAATAAAGGCAGGGCAACCTGTATTTGATTAATTAATTATAGTGTTTTTTTCTGTAAGATAAAATTTGAACCTTAATTAATTTAACTCCTAATTTCTTCATGTTGGTCGAGTTTCGGACTGTTTTTTCATCTTCCATATTTTTTCAAGAACTTTATATTTGAACTCTCAACCTGTGGGTATATATTTCATTTTAAATTGAGTACAGTAATAAAATGATCTTTATTTATCTTTATATATATATATATATATATTTCACATTATATTCACAACATAATTATTTTTTTTTTAGTAGATGCCCCAGTTAACAAACTGATGAATAACCGATGCAGTATTAGACATTTGAAACTTAAAATAAATAATAGGAAAATAATTTAGCATAACTTTGAGTCGGAAGAAGAAGTTGGAAAAAAAATATCAAAAATAAAATAAAATTGTCAAAAAAAAATTTGATATAATTTATATTTAGGATACAGTTAATTATTGCTTGAAAAAGTAGAAAAACATTGTATCTTGTATCTTTGGTTAATATATGCTGGTATTTAAATATAAAATTATTGGACAGATCAGTAGGCCATGCGTTCTAGCTACTCCATGTATTTGGGCAGCTTTGCCAAATTAAGCATTTCTCTATAAAAAGGTGTACAACGTCACTTGTTGATTTGTACAAACATGATATTATAAACTGTAAAAGTAATGTCGTTATGATTAAGTGGCGAGATAGTACTTAATTAGTGTGATTCCTTCCATATCGGTCTAGTCCTGCCTTACAAGGCACAATCTCACCTCATTTCAGAGTCCCTCTGTTAGTTAGTAATTTCTAAATAAGTGAGAGTATATTTTATCTGTATATATTCATTCTTAGTTTTCTACCAAGTAACATATTATTAAATTATTCATTTAATTCATATTAAAGTAAATTTGGGTTTATATATAACAACTTATTCAATACGCCAGCCTGTAGGAAGTAAATATTGGAAGTCCTGTTTAGTAGAAGTAAGTGTTCATAGATGCTCCTTTACGAAAATATTTTATTCAAGTCCCTTCTTCTCGGAAATCACTTGTGAAATGGAAGTCGATGTAATATTGTCACAAACGTAATAAAGTGTGTCTTTTGCTTGGAAAATATCTTGTTGAGTTTCTTTGAATTGGAAACGTTAGAGAAAAAAGGGATTGTGGAGGAAAGTTTTATCAAGAACGTTTTTTATAAATATGAATAAAACAATTTTAGTTCAATCTTCTAGTCTAATATTTTTATCTCAATGTATAACAATTATTAATTTCAATAGTTATAATATTAATAGTGAATATAAGGAACATTGAAGTTCTTTTGATACTAATAGATACATTGTAGAATTGTTTTACTTAAATTTATAAGTAAATAATTTATTATTATTAATTGTTTTATATTTTTCGTAAATTAAAAAAAAAATCGATTTTTTTAAATCTCATATATTACCTTAAGGTCAAAAATTGAACACAATGTTTCTTAATCCATATATTTTTTTCTTCTAGGACGTTTTGGAGATACCATACTCCCTCTCCAGCTTGTAATTTGCCCCAGCATAATTGGATAGGTCGAAATTATCAAAGTATATAACAAAATTTTAAATTTACAACTTTAATAATATATTATAATCAATATTATCAACTTAATTATTTGTAACACAGCTAATAGTAATGAGATTTCTTTGAATACTGAAGAGGGCGACAGTATCCCTGAAATATCTCAGTAGAAAGATAAGGATTAAAAAAAATAGTGTTTTTAATTGATTACATTAAGGTAATATATGATATTAAAAAAATGTAACTTCCTGCCCCGCAGTTTCCCGACTTATTCCTGTCGAACAGATCGGTTACTCAGGACTAGATCTGGACAAACGACTCTCTTGGAATCCTCATACAAAACTGAAAAGACAGTAAACTGCTCACGATTCCGACAAACAGTTGTTCTTACTCGGCAAACAATTTCAAAAAAACTCATTTATACGTCTATATTAAGGCATATCTCGACTTGCAGAGTTGAGTTTTGGGGCCCCACTAAACCATCATATTCCTCTCGTATCCAATTCTCACATTTCAAAACCCTTAATCTTCCTTAAATGGTCTCGAATAAAATCGAGAATTTTAAATCGAGAAAAAAAATTTTTTTTTTTTTTTTTTAATGAGTCGCTTCCTAGCCATTTCTGACCACACGAGGTGTTATCTAAAGGGCATCACCACCTTATCCCAACACCATGGTGTCAGTCGGCCCCCAGGCCAGATTTGAACCGGCACCGTTACAGTTCCCAGACTGTAAAGATCTACGCCTCAACTCCCTGAGCTTCAGACGGCTCCCACAAATTAAATCAACGTTCCGTATATTGCCTTTTTGACCAGAACCAGACACCAATCCTTCCATGATAAACTTTCCAACTACCCAAACCCACTTGTTTCTGATCTGGCTTCTCCTTAATTACCTGATTATTCTCCTAGGTATCTAAAAAACTATAAAAGTTAGCAAAATGTATAAAGGTCAGATGATGAAACAAATTATTGTTAAGCAAATCATTCGGGTTTTGTAAAATATGTTTAAAAAAAATTAAGATTTATTTTTTTTTTTAAGTCTTAGTGTCTAGTAGACCGTTTTTTCTATTTATTCAAAAATTTAAGATGGATGCGGGTTTTCAACTATAATACGATTCGGAAATTTATAATTTCACAATTAATATATAATATTAGCTTTTCTTATTGGAACCTATTTGACTTTTTAAAAAATAGTCAATCTATTAAGAAAAGATAAAAACGAAACCAGAATTTAGGAAACTCTACGCGGTATCAAAGCAGAACAGGGTTGAGATTAGGGTAAAATATAGCCAAGAAAGCTAAATGTTGAAGAAGAAGGATTGAAACAAGTCTTGGATGTTGTTCTGGGATCCTCCTCTTTCTTATTTAATGGCTATGTCGTTCGTAGAGAATGTAATCTAGAAGAACAACCCGCAGATAGAATAAGTCGGCTGTTGAAGCCTGTAGTCATGGTACCTACATTATTTCGAATGTCGCATTCTAATTTGTCTAAGTCCTAAGAAAAAAAAAAGAGAAATCAATAACATTAAGTAAACAGGGCTAAGACAGTTAGAGCAGAACTTCCCTAACCACATTTGAAAAAGCTAAACCTAACCACAGCTGAAAAATTTTAGAATGGTCATATCACAAGAATAAACATCTTATTCCCACTTATTCGTATTGTTCAAGAGGGCTTAAATAATTTTCAGACAATAGAATATTATTTAGTGATACTGGAACCTTCTTGACACCAAGATCAAGATATGAATTGTTTTTCAATAACTATCCTTTGCAAGTTATATCTTCGATATAAATTATTTCAGCGTTATTTTTCAAATAATATTTAATTACTTAAAATGGAAAATTCAGATATAAAGACTATCTAAAAGTGCTCTAGTTCACTCCAAATAACGTGATACAATTACGAATAAGAAGGCTGCAAACATTTTTAAGAACGTTGGAATTAAATTTTAAATTAATTAAAATATTCCATTTTTTTTTATTTATTCTGAGTTTAATTTGAGTATTTATCCTCTATATTTTTTAAACTCAGAAACAAGCAATATTGCGCTCGTAGATTGTACTAGAAGTTACGTAAGTGTTTTCCCGAATACTCCATTATTCTAAAAAACTAAAAAACATTTACGAATATATGCCGCAGGTGATCATGATCTGTCTGTATGTTCTCTGTTTACATCTACGTTTCATTATCCTGAGTTTATATAAAAAATGAAAACATCATTACGACTTCTAAATTATCTTTGAGCTCGTTTAAAATTACTATGGATGTAGCACGGAATGAAATCCTGTTAGCGAAAATTTCGGAACATCCCTTTTTAAAAGTTACCTTCAAAGTTTCTTGCGTACCCCAAATCTTGTTATTTCAGCTTCAAAAGGAAGTACTCAAAACAATTAGCTGACTTGGGGCTGAAGAGTTATCTAGTCGCTCTTTGATGGAAGTGTATCATTGTAGCAATGATCTGTTTCGGCCAATATTTTCTGTTTTTTTGTTTTTTTTATATATTTCTCTAGGAATGATAGTGATGCAATATTGTTTTTACAATAGAGCCAAATTTAAATTTCAGAGGATAGTAAAATAAATATTTTTTATGTAAAAATTAAGAAGTTTTTCTTCCATAAGAAATTTCAAAGATTTAAAAGAGGTTGCAAAACAATGTAAATATTATACATATGTATAAATACACATTGGACTCTGTGGTGAGATACTATGGAGTGTCGTGCCGTTTATGGTTAGTGTTCTATTGGACTGTCGACGTAATATTTTCTGCATCTTCATAACTATGCTATTTGTGATTTTCTGTCATGTTGATGTCTGAATTGGCAAAATGTCAACTGGAAAGATGTTCGCCGGTAGTTGAGAGACTCGCAGGATTTGTGATTGAATCCTGTATTATGTATTTTGTGATCGGAAATTGTATTCTATCAATCATTTTGTTCATCTTTCGGAGTTTCTGCTCGTTTACAATATCAATACATATATTTACACTTGAATGAAAATATTATAAGACGAGTAGTATAACGCTGTAATTATCGGCAATGATTTCAACCACTAATACAATAACTAACAGATATCGATAAAATGCATAATACTTATGCTCTGAGACGTTCGAAAAATCAATTATTGAGCTAAATCATTGTTTCGATCATCAGCGGGTGCTTGTTAGTAGAGTTAAAAAGAAATTTATAGATTCTGAATTCATTTCAATATTCCCTCCCTGTAATGGCAAGATTAAATTCAGATCATGCCCCGATCCCAATTAAGTTTCCTCCTGGGTGCAACTAACCAATATGCTATTATTATTGATCCCGCTATTAATAAAAACACATTTTAACAATGGTAAGAATAAAAATCATAACTCCACGAACAGATGATCTCAGCAAAGTTTGTTGAGTCGTCACATTTATTTTATTTTTTTTTTTTATGACCTCCCTCCACTTCATTTCTGAAATAGAGGGGAAGGAAGGGTCATCTAAAGGGTACCACCCTAACTATGGTGAAGGTCAAGTTTTCATTTCGTGGGATTGCCACAGAAATAAAAGTCGGATTCAAACCGGCACCGCTGCAATTCAGAGGTTGTATGGACCTACATCTCGACTCCCACAGCTACAAACAGCCCGTTGAGGCATCTCAACCTCAAGTACCGATTCACAGAATGAAAACTCGGCCTTCCCCACCCTATTTAAAATAAGTTGGTTACGTACAGGAGCGGTAGTAAACACAAAAAAAAAACCTTTATTCCAATAAATAAATAATAAATTTAAATATAGAATATAGTGTGAACAGAAATAGTGTCAGTCATAAAAAAAACAAAATGATAGGGATAAAAAAAATTATCTGAATTTTATTCAATCCATACCTTCCATATAAACGTTCAGAGCTTAGCTAAGAAAAAAATACCAACCAAAAAAATCCTGACCAAAACTGCTGAGGGATAAAGGAAGAATGGAATAGGACGTCCAAAGCCTTCTAAGCATACTGCTGTGGGAGCCCTGAATACTCTGTCTGAGGACTCAAGGTGGTTTGGTGAAGAGTGCCGTCAATCTACGATGCACCAAAGCGAAGCTTATCGAAAAATAGCAGATAAAAAACCAACAGCAGAAGAAGAAAAGGAATTGAAAGAATAAATGGACGCAGAGTATAGAATACTTGAGTAGAATGCCGCTTGTTTTCCTTCAAAGAGGTGAGAGAAGTTTACCAACAAACCAGAAGTGACGTGTCAGAATTTTGAACAGAGCAGCCTTCTCTCCAAAAAAGGAGAAGTTTTGAAGAGGTGGGTGAGGTGTTTTACGAAAGGGCACTAGAAAAAAACAGCCGCTGCTCACAGGGAGGGAGATCTCGAGAATAACCTGGAACCCCCCTTTCCCCGAATGGACTAATTCTTATAATAAAACAGCTATTACACCTACAATTAAAGTCTGAACCGATACATTATATAGCGTAGTGTAATTTGCTTACTTTATCTTGGTTATTGCTTGAGTTTCGAATTCAGTGTCCTTTAATTACAGATTTGTACTAATCACAAAAACTTCATTTATATTCAATGTTTTATGATAAAATATTAATAATAAATTGTTTAATAAAAATTATTTCATTTTTATTTAGTATTGATTTTTTCAAATATTTATGACATCGACTGAATTTCAACTGTTTTATCAGTGTAGGGTATAAATTGATTTTAATAAATCAATTGATTTCATTAAATTAATTTAATTTAATAAATCAATATAATTGTAATAATTAATAATACTAATCACAATTACCAATTGGAGTCAAATATTTA
>NW_027115775.1:748354-761505 GCF_000696795.3 Halyomorpha halys | reverse complement strand
TCATTAATTGATTATTATTAATTAATACAATTACAATAATTTATAGTATTGTTGAAATTGTAAACAATTTTAATTTCATTTGTATAGTTTCAAATTACATTATTTATTTTTATTTTAATAGTAATTAAAATTTCATTTTCTTTGGTTATAATCGTGTTTTTTGGTAATAACATATTGTTTATAGACAATACAATGTCACTAACAAACACGATTGAAGAAAATATATTCAATACTGTACATTTACTGAATGAAAATATTGTAAACAGAAATAATTTTGTTTAAGATATTACTTTACTTTATTTGTTTTTTGGTATTTATTTTTTCCTTCTTTTCTATTTCTTATTTTGTTATCATTTAATTTATATATTTGTCAAGTATGGAATGAATCATTCATATTACCACTGCCTAAAAATATGACAGAATGTAACATTACGAAATTAAGATATTTAAAAAAAAAATGGTTTCTTTTAGGGCTTTAAAAGATGTTCCAACCTAAGTTTCGTAGGAACGTACTGGGACCTGTTTCATAATGAAATCTATTAGTATTAGTTAAAAATACAAGTGTAGAAACAACGAGGTAATTACACTAATACTTATCTTTTTTCATAATAGGAAGGACTATTAGTGATATAACAGGAGTTAAAAAGAACTAAAGTACAAGTTACTATTGTACAAGTCAGTGTAATTGTATTAAGATAAATCGACAGGTATTAATGTCCGTGTTGCAACCTATAAAACCCAATTCGTACCGTCTCGATCCTCTAAATCATCTTACCATAGTTTGGAACCTCTGACATTTTTAATGACTTTCGTCAAAGTTCTAGTAAGAACTTTTTTTTTTTTTTAATAATTTATTTGTTGATATTTACAACTGTATAAATATATACACATCAAGTAAATTTACTGTAAGTGATATTATGACATGTTAAAAACATGTGGAGAATCTACCCATTGATAGAACTCCAAAAACATTTCTAAAGGAGAAGATCTCGAGGCCATCTTCTTTTCAGACGCCTAGGAGGATTATTAGATAGTGAAGAAGAAGCCAGGTTAGAAATGAGTTGGTTTGGGTGGTTGGAAAGTTTATTATGGAAGGATTGGTATCTGGTTCTGGCCAAATCGGAAACATAGGGGACATTGAGGTCCTGATGGATGATTTGATTTGTAACAAAGTAAGGAGTATTAAGGATTGAGGAAATCGAAGGTTTGGTGGAGCCCCAAACCTCAACTTCGTATGTCTAGATTGGCCTTATTACAGTCATGTAGATCAGTCTTCTGTGATGAATTGGAAGTCCTGTAAGTACAGTGATAGTCGAAATTGCATTAAGGATTTTGGACTGTAAGGATTGGATTCGAGAGGAATTAGATGTTTTAGTAGAGCCCCATAGCTCAACTCAGTATGTCCAAATAAGTAAGAACTTAAAAATGGAAATTTAGATTCGTCACTTCTCCATGAAATTTTCTTTCATTTAATACCTGGTATCTAAAAATTCATCGCTCCTGAGTGTCGGAAAAGATATCAGCAGTACCATAAGATATATATGTAGAATTTTTAACAAGTAACGATATGCTTATATTTAAACGATAGGTCTGAACAAAAGAACTTTTACATTTTAGTAGAATAAATATTGTACGATATAGTATCAGTGTAATTTACTTGCTGCTCTCGAACGATGAAAGAAAAATGAACAAAGGATTATTTTATATTATTATTTTTTTTTGCTTTTGAAAACAGGGAAGAGCGGTAGGAAGCCTGAGATATTGATGATTGACTGAAATCGTGTTCCCTCCGATGTGTGCCTTTAGATAAACGGGTTAGGATGTTCCAAGCTATTCGTCTTGTGAGGAATTCCACGTAGTAGCTGACAGTCCGACATTACCTTAGTTCGATACACAAAGGATTCAATTGCCTTCTATCTTTTTATTTTTTATTCAAAGCGAGGGCAGAAGTATGCTTAATAGTTTAGAAGTAAATAAATAGTAAATAAACTAACTCAAACTTATGAAAGGTTAGCAATGCTATATCCTATCCTAAACAGAAATTCCAAACTAAAACCAGAAACAACTGATCTTATATTTAGAACAATCCTCAGGCCACTGCTGATGTACGGCTGTGAAGTCTGGGGAGCAGCATCCTTCACGAAAAGGAAAAAACTACAATCTTTTCAAAATAAAGTCCTAAGAATCGCAGTTAATGCTCCTTGGTTCATAAGAAATAGCCAATTGCATCGCGATTTACAAATGGAGTCAATAGAGGATTATATCAAAAAACGGTTCATGAAGTTCCATTCCCAGTTGGCGACAGTTAAATGAACAGTGACCTACAACCTGGGAAACTCAACCTCAACCCGAAGACTGAAGCCCAGACTGTTGCAGGACATTCTGTTATAAATTTTAATAAATATAAAATTAATTTATAGTCACACTACATCTATTTTACTTTTTATTATTACTCATTTTATTTATTCATTATTATTATTTTTTTTCTATTTTCTTCTCTCGTCCCTTTTTCAAATTAACTTGTTTCTTTTTAATATTAAAAGACATTGTTTGTTTTATTTAAGTGTACCAATATCATTATTTTTTGTTATTAATTTTACTTTCCTCTTTTATTAAGAAGCATTATTCTTATCTAATTACTTTATTATTATTATTTTTTTCTTTTAATATGAATATTTTATATAGTTAGGGGTGTCATATGTGTGACTATACCCCCTCATAATCAACTGTTAAAAAATATATATAATATAAGTTATATGAACCATGTAAGGCCCACCGGTCTGGTATAAAAATAAAAATAAATTAAAAAAATAGTAAATATATATTATATGACTAAGTTTTGATAAGGCTAACTCATTTAGTCAATTTATAACAAGCTGGCGAATGCTAGTGTACAACTTGATGAAAGTTTCTATGTCATGACAACTTCATATCAATGTTTGCAGCTGACTACACAAATTTAAATAAGAGTCTATTTATTTTATGTATTTTGATAAGCAACATAAGTTGGATAGGCCAGAAAAAAAAATTATGAAAACTGTATTTTATAAATAAAATTAAGAGAAACAAATTGTAAAAATCATTAATTTTTGAAAAAAAGAAAAAAACTTTATTACTATTTTAAAAAAATCATTGTTATTTCGAAACTGGTTCTTAAAACTATTGGCAAGAAATGAGACCAAACAAGCAACAATGTTATACTACTATTTTAAAAGCAATTTTGTGTTTTAGAGGATCAATAAGTTTTAAATTAAATGCAGGCTAATTCTATCTTTATTGATACTGATACTTATATTTACATGTTTAAATATTTTTTTTAACTTATTTATCTATTCAAGTGTTTCTTGTAAGCTTTTTATTATATTTTCGTTTGAATCTATGTGTTAGTCTTGTTCTCGTAAAATGTATTTAATTGTTTGTTTTTTGGTAAACTGATCTACTGTTGTGACTATTATTGATGGTCTGATCTCACATTGCCGTCTAATAGTGAATTTGTTTAGCAGGTCACTGAAGAGGATCTAGGAGGGTGAATTCCGGAGAGCGAATTTGTTGATCGGGTGAATTAAAAATTGTGAAATGGTGTAATTGAAGGAACAGAAAAGAAAAGGGGAAGAAAGAAAGGAATGAATTGAAATATTTGTATTTGGTGTATAGACCGAAATTGATTATAAAAGGAAACTGTAGGGAAAAAATTGTTTTCTTTCTATTTTATTATACCATGTAATTATATGTAATTTATATATGTCCGATTACGGATTGATTAGTATGCTGTGTGATATTACAACCTGATGTATTTGGGCAGCATAGATAAATAAAGTATTTCTCTCTCTGAAAAAAAAAATTATAAACTTCTGCATTGTATCGAAAGTCGTAACAGATCGATTTACAGTTTATATCTGTTTCATAACACGGTTTAGAGCATTTTGGGAATGTTCTGATATATTATTTCCAAGTAAATTGGCACCTTAACCAAGTCAAATGTAGCCTTTTCCAGTTAAATTGTAACCTTTTCAATTTCAAATGAAACCTTTTCCATTTTGTGACCCAGCCGGACTTAAATAATTTTATAAAATTATTAATCATCATATTTTACTTCTTGCATCAATTAAAAATAATTATGTTATATTCAATAATGACTTTTAAAATAATCTCAGAAAATTCAACCGACATTAATACTTTTGATAATCTACAGTTAGGTGCTAATTTCAACCAGATTAAGGGAAAATAACTATTTAGTTGTTTATTTATTTTTAAATCCTTACTAAATAATTATATTTTTATTCGTTTAATGGGGTGGAGGATGACTATAACAATTTAATCATGCTTCATTCGTGTTGGGGAATTGGACCTCGAAAACAAAATAAATGATCCATATCGTAGATAACTTCAAAAATAACAATAAATAAAAAGTCATAGATACTACAGTGAATTCGAAGATAAAATTCTCGAAAACCTATTAAATAATTCCGATATCAAAGAATTCCGCCAAACTACATAATAATGAAATGTTGATATTATAAACTACGAAAATCAAATGAAGGGTGTTTAAATTAACACCTCATCGCCTCCACAGTAATTTTTTAAAAAAGATTAATTCATTCAGTTTACATCATACCAATATTTAAATGAATGCCACACTATCTGCGTTTTCCTCTTAAATGATTCATTTTGATTTCATTTCCTTTTCCCTAAGCCTCGATATGTCCGATTGATATTTTTTTTATATAATAATATTTAAATTTAACGCACTTAACTAAGGTGACTCATTTTTTAATTACTCATAAGGTTTACAGAATATATACCCAAATAAAATAAAAATAGGCATGGACCAAAATCGTAAAAATTAAATTATCTACAATATAAGGACAAATGGAAAATTTATAATAACAATTTTATATTATTAAATAGGTACTGTCACTATTATCCTGGAAGATATAATCATTCAATCGTGAATCAGTCAGTATATTGTATTAAATAATTTATTTATTTGAAATAATCGATGCATTTATTATAAATAATTTATTTATTACAACTAGTTTATTTATTATGTATAATTTATACAGTTATTATGAATAATTTATTTATAATAACTAGTTTACTTATTATATATAATTTATACATTTATTATAAATAATTTATTTATTACAACTAGTTTATTTATTATGTATAATTTATACAGTTATTATGAATAATTTATTTATAATAACTAGTTTACTTATTATATATAATTTATACATTTATTATAAATAATTTATAGGTCTATCATGTTTTCTACTTTAAAGAAAATCATAATGGTACTTTGAATTGATTTCGTCACCAACTAGAAGATGTGATTTTGTCAGAAACAACCCTAAAGTTTATTCCATTTTAGGTGAACCGGAGAATAATTTTTTTTTTAAACTTAATAAGAATTTAAAAAAAAAAAATAATAATAAACCACACTATTTTATTTTAAAATAGAAAAACGTGATGAGAAAAATACGCTTTAAACAATTTAAATTTTTCTTTCAATAATAACAGTTTTTCTCAATATTCTACTCCTTGTTAGTTTATCTCAAAAAGTTTAAACCCCTCTTGATAGTTAGAATTAACTCCGACTATAGCGAGATAAACGCTTTATTTAACAATAAGCCACGCTGCTCAAATATTGTCGCTTGCAATAACATACTAACCAATCATTCAAGATATAATATAAACAATGGAAAACTAAATCCAATGATAAAATGTTTACAACACAACGCAGTGTTCCTTATTTACAACTAATTTACAATAATTTATTTTTTGTTCCTTTGTAATTTATTTATTTCCCTTTCGTTGTGTTCTTGTCAAACTATAACGAAATATGTTTAAAATATATGTATGACATAGTGATGATATTGATCAATTTATCAGAATCTTCTAAGCACATCCGTGTCATAGAGTGCTTGCCGCCCCTCCCCTCCTATTTTCAATTTTTTGACGGTTGAAACTTGGTGTGACACAAACGAGTTATCTAAAGTTCTTTTTTTTTTTTCTGTTTCTTTTGAACTTATATTTATTCCTCTAACTTTTCTCTGGTACCTTACCGGCACATATGACGCTGGAACTCTCGATGGAATGGGGTATATCTTATGGCGAATACTTGTAAGAAACAGCTGATATTGTATCAATAAAAATATCAATCAAACGTTCCTGAATGATGTGTTACTTATTCAAAAAGTGGAGTGTCCTTTTTTTTTTTGTTGTGTATGATAATGAAAATTTTCTAACAACAAAGATCTCATTATGTTTAATTAACTGTAAAAAACACACACTACAATTCTTGAATTTACCCCGATTTTTTTTTTCAGAAAAATAACAAAGTAACAAAAGATTTTCTCTATTTATTCACGTAAAGTAATTTTTTTCTCTCCTTTATTTTATTTTTATGATCCTAAGATTCTTATTAGAGATAATTCCATTTTGTATAGCCTTCCAGGAAACCAAACTTTCAAGTCTTGACGAAAGAAATTTAAAAAAATTTATAATATATAGGAAAGATGGGCCATATACAAATCATGGCCATCTCGGAGTACTTCTTGCCGTAAACCAATCAGTTTATTCCGAACCGATTCGAATAAATACTCATCTCCAAACTATAGCAGATAAAATCTATATGAATATTCCCTTCTCATTATGTAACCTTTGTCTGCCACAGGATCGTTTAATTGAAGACCAACACCTCATACACATATTTACTGAATTACCACGCCCTGTGCTATTTATGGGGGACATGAATGCGCTTTCGCCGCGGTGGGGTTCTCAAAACCCCTTAATACGGTAGAATAATAGAAAAATTCATGGACAATACTAATTTCCTCCTGCTTAACACAGGGGAACACACTTTCCTTAGCTCCAGCTATGGGACTTGTTCAGCACTGGATCTTACCCTCTGTAGTCCAACGTTGTATTATTCCATGGATTGGACAGTTCTTACTGATTTGTACGGAAGTAACCATTTCCAACTTCATATAAAATTTAAAATCATGAATCATATACATACCAAGCCGAAATGGGTGCTAAAAAGAGCTGATTGGACCCTTTTTACGTCCCTTGCCTCACCACCACAAATTCTACCATCAGATATGGACACTGATAGAGGTTGTAAAGCCCTTACTAACAACATTATAAAAGCTGCAAAGGTACCAATACCGATGACTTCGGGATCCTCGAAGTTTAATGATAGGTGTAAGAAGGCTATTAAAGAACGTCGTAAGGCATATAAAAAATTCACCAAATGTATGACGTCTGAAACCTTTATTGGATATAAAAAGCACCGGGCTATATGTAGAAATATATTCAAACAAAGTAAGTCGGAGTCATGGAAAAAATATATTAGTTCCATAAACTCTTTTACCTCGTCAGCTGATGTGTGGAATAAAGTCCCTAAATTTCACAAGAAATTCCTCCTTACCCTGTTACACCATATCGATTAGCGGAAAACTGACAGATAATCCATCAATTATTTCAATTACGTTTACCAACTATTCTCCGAAATATATTATTCCACTAAAAATAATATTTATGACGAAGCAATAGATTCCGACAGGACAGATAATGAAGCGGCCGTACATTATAACCTCCCTTTTTCCCTATGGGAATTAAAACATATCTCAAAAATCTCCCAAATAACATGCTAAATGGCTGCTTGACTACTACAATCATGTTTGGTTCACTGGGAAATTCCCAAGTCACCTGTCGCGAATCAATAATAACCCCAATTTTAAAAAATTGAAATGACAAGCGGATGGCAACCAGCTACCGACCCATATTCCTCACAAGCTGTGTCAGTAAAATAATGGAACGTGTGGTCAATAAAATATTAATATGCATAAAATAGAGCAATAATTTTTTACAATATTTTTTTAATCTGGATTCCGCAAAGGTCGATCCACACTAGACCATCTGGTTACATTGGAGGCTGAAACCCAATACTATTTATTAATGCTCAGCATTCAATCGCGATATTTTTCGATCTTAAAAAAGTATTTAACAGTATCAAACTTAATATAATCCTTAAACAATTATCAGCTGTCGGAATCAAAGGGCAAATGTACCAATACATTAAACAATTTCTTTCATATCGCCACTTCAGAGTACAAATAGTATGCGAATTTTCCGATGAACGCGAACAAATTAGCGGAGTCCCACAAGGATGTGTTCTCAGCCCAACACTATTCTGCCTAGCAATTAATGATTTGGGACTTAACATGCAAAGGGGTGTTAAACTGCTGCTATTCGCGGACGATCTAGCCATTAATTGTCGATCAGGAAATACAATTACTAAGCATAATCATAAATATAATTAATAAACAGGAAGCAATCAATAGAATCAATAACTGGGCACTTTCAATCGGTCTCGAATTCTCACCTGATAAAACCAAATGCTTCAATTTCACCCGAAAAAGAATAACCCCACCATCTCCTGAACTCTATATAGAATCTTTGATACCCTACACAAATAAACACAGATTTCTGGGGATGATATTTGATTGGAATCTAAATTGGGAAACGCACATTTCGACATTAAAATCCAATAGAATAAAAAAACTAAATATATCACGCTTGCTTAGCGGCACCTCCAGGGGCTCAGACAGACACACAGTAATAAAATTATACCGGACCCGTATGCTCGAAACTAGACTATGGATGTTTTATTTACGGCTCTGCCCGACACCGGATTCTCGCCAGACTAGATGTGGTTCATCATACAGGTAGACGTATCGCAACCGGCGCATTTCGAACTAGCCCCATTCTTAGTCTGTGTTCTGAAGTTGGACTACCTCCTTTGTTATTCAGAAGGAAAAAACTGGCAATAAACTATATTTCAAAATTATAACCTCAAAAGGATCACCCTACACATAAATGCATTTTCAAACCAAAATATTCTATTTTTTTTAGAAATAAAATAAATTCAACCCTCCTGTTGGCAGAAAGATCACATACTGCTATTGAGTTCTTTAAAGAAATACCTCTGTGCATCCCGGAAGTCCTCAATCCTCCATGGATATACAGCCTACCCAATACAATGCTACAATTATTCCGATTGCCCAAAGGTACGTCACCTACTGAATATAGAACTAGGTTCTCAAGTCTTTGTCAAAATATTCCAGATCCTTTTTTGATATATAATGACGGATCAAAATCTCACGAATTTACAGCATCCTCTTCCATCACACATAACTCAACCCATAAAATGCAGAATTACGTCAAATGGTTTTTGAGATATAAATTTTTCAAAATAAATTCACTAACTACTGATCTTTTAGTACGTTTCATACAACATTTTCATGAAATGTTGCTTTTTAAAAAGCTCTATCTCGAAAACTATTAAATGTAAATAGCTCTATTAGGGTTTACATTTTAGCATATTTACTCTACTTTAAAAGATTCTCTCTTAAATTTTCTATTGCTGGTAGTTGTAAAGATATAGAGCTCCCAATAAAAAAGTAATTATTTTAACGTTTTGAAACAACCGCCATTTTTTATTCCCCCTAACTATACTTGGCAGACTCATCAATTTTGACTAGTAATTAAACATAGTTTTCAATTAAGTAATCAAAAACTGGGGAATAATAACTGCTTTTTTCTCCTCTTGGTTTCTACTATTAGAGACTGGAAATTCAAAGACAATCGAGTGCACCAGAACTGTGCCGATCGTATTCATATGTAGGCTTTGATATATTTTGCTAAACTGTTGTATTATTGGCAGGAATAGAGTTGATATTCATTATTTCGCATCTCAATAAACTCTTAACTACGGATTACATATAAACAATTTTCAATACAAACAAATGAGTTTAAGAGTGCTTAAATGTTTTTATTATACTTTTTATTTTAATTAACCGTCTTTCATTGTTAATAGTAATAAAATAGCATTAAACTATGGAAACTGAATTTTATTTCTGTGGTGGTCCCACGAAATGAAAACTTGACCCCCCAACATGGTTAGAATAGGGCAACACCCTGTAGACAACTCCCTTGTCCTTACCCGTTTGTTGTTACTTATAAAAATAAAAAAAAGTAGGCATACCATTCCAGACATTTTAGTTACATTTTCAGGAAATATTTAATGGATAATTTCCTTTCATTTCCGTTAGTTTTTCAGTCAGTTATATACCTACAAATAATAAAACAAAATGAAAGGAAGATGGACAAAGGGAACCATTTCAACGAGGAAGATGGATTTGTTATCAATTACCTACATTATTAGGCTTGTTCCAACACGCGATTCAACTGTTATGAAATCCGTTTTTAAACAAGGCTGTTATTTGCAAATTACAAGTATGCAATCTGTCGAAAACTCCAAGCTCTGTTAAGTAACAACAAGGTTTCAATGCGCGGGCTATAGTTTGGATGGTCAGTCCGAAGCTAAATCGTCGAAATGTCTTTGGCTCCCTACGGGGAGATAAATCATCAACACCAACTAGACCCTCCCCCAGCTATCCCCCCTCCAATCCACCTCTACCAAACTGAATATATTCCCAGCTGGAGGAAGCTTGCTCTGTCCATGTACCAGGTGTGATTTCACATTGAAAAAAAAGAAAGAAATATGATTCGTTATTCATTCTTGTAAATTTATGTATTCCATTGCAAAATTACTAAATGCATTAACTTCAATTTAAAAGTTTCTAACTAATGTTTACACAAAAAAAAGTTAGAGCATCTGCAACGTTTATTATCCGTTTGCGCTAAGTTATATTTATTATAAATTAAGTTGGCTTTGTAGAGTGAAAGTGAGTCTAAATTCACTTGACTAAAGGTATAACTAGGATATGATCACTAAACGTTAAGTTTCTTCACTTGTTCTGTATTTCATATCTCTTGCGAGTATTTCGCTGCGTTGCTTAAACTTGTTTCAAGACTAAAGTTCCCATGCTTGGAACAACTAAGGACCAAAATAAAAATTAAAACAGCATTCGTCAAGCACTGAAAACCAAAGTCAACAATGTTTGAGTTAATGATGAGCAAGTGAGTTATTCTTATTGGAAAGAAGTGATGTCTAGACAATCATTAAAAAAATTATAAAACACAGAAAACGAATTTTCCGTATCCGGGAAAATCCGTGGATATTTTACGGCTCTTTACTGTTCAGACTATTTCTTTTTTTATTTCTTATCCCCCTCCCCCCACCAAACTGTTTCCGGTAAGTTTTTTTTTTGTAACAGCAGTGAATGACTCATTATTTTGCATATTTTACGTGTATTATATGATTTTTTAAATTATGGGAACAATTTAATTTAATTTAGGGTTGTTTGGGGTGGAGACCAGCACCCGGTCGAGCACCTTACCGGTAGAGATGCACCTTATCCTTCCACATCCGTCTGTTACCTGGTCCAACCCTCCTGACCCACTGTATCCGTCCGGCTGCCTTCTCCAGAAGGCCAATCAGACACGATCTTTCCACCCCTAACCCCAAGCTTTAGTCACAGGCCTCACAAGTGCAAAAATTATAAAATCAGTTCTTCTACCACGAGTTAGCCACATCTGTGTGTTTAAAAATTGTGTCACTCATTATTAGAACTGATACTTTAGGATATTAAGAAAACATCTGAGTGTCCACAGCAGCTCCGTCATGGTCCTGTCCTTTTTTATAGCTCGATCATAACTTTTTTTTTGGAGTTTCACTTCTTCTTCATTTTTCCTCTTTCCTAGGTGTCCAAAACACCAACTATCCTCTCAATAAATATGGAACATCATGATCTGCGACCAAATAACCTACATCGATTTCCTGGCTAAATTGTTAAATTGGGTGTTCTATAGTTTATCTTATTGTTAAATACTCTATAACTACATTGAAGAAAACTTACAACAAAAATAGAGAAACGGTTTTTTTTTTTTTACAGAAAATTTGTATTTTAAACTTTTGATCCACTCCGTCAAGCCCCTATCATCACCTGTAAATTAATGGACGGAATCATAACAGTAATCTTTGATTTGAAATGTTTGATAATTGATGGTGATTGTTGAATTAATAAAATACCATGTTGTTTTTAATTGTTCTCAATTTTTATGAAAATAAATTGTGTTATTATGTAATATAATTAAGCATTTAATATGTTTTTTATGCATGAATGATCATTTTTTTTTTTTACTGATTTTATTATTTTTTTTCAAACCTACAACTTATCCGAAGAAATACAGGACAGATACACGACAGCTACGATAGGGTCATGACACTAGTTATTATTTGGTAGGATATTGTATTTAAATTTTTTTTTTCTTTAGAGAGCATCCCGACTCATTATATTTTGATTGGAGTACTTATTCGTTCCTGGAATCTCCAACATAAAACTGTTTGTTTTGCTTTTTTTCTTTGAGAATAAACTACACATTACAATATCTCATAAAATAATCAGGTTCTTTTGGTCTTGATTCCTATTAATATATCTCCATCTTTTTTTTTTTCTATAACAGAACAAGAAATATTTCTGAGTATATAAGGACTGTGTTAATGTACAATTTTTCAAATTATAAAACCTTGAGTCAATAATCACCAAGGGGCATTTAAAATCTGATCAGGAGCTTTTAAAATTCTTATTTTTAGAACATAAATTAAGATCTTAAAAATTAATGTGGAACTAATCTACAACTTCAAATTGTTAGAGTTGGAGGATTCTCAGAGTCAGTATCATAATTACTAATTTACTAACTATTATTTTATTGACTAACATCATTATAGGTCACTATCTTCAAACATATATTTATTTTTGAAGATGGAAGCTAAGGAAATATGTAGCTGTTTCATTTTTTTTAAGGCGTTACATGGACTTTCGTAATTCTTAAATATTCGTCATCTGTCTTCCACCAACAATCATTTTACTGAGAGTTTCTAAACGGCATTCAGACAGTACTGACTTCTTCTTCATAGTATAATGAAAATATCATTGTTCAATTCAAATTAAACAGGAAGCCTACATCTTAACGACTCAGTTAGAATGTCGCCATATAAGGTGTAATTGTACCAGGAAAGAAAAAAACAAATAAGTACAATAGAAAAGCAGCTCTTGTTAGTTTTAATATATTTTTTTAAACTTTGATTTGATTTAAATAAAGTGTGTAGAAAAACGATGAACCATTTTAATTTTCAATGATAAGAGTTCCAAAAAATGGAAAAATGCAACTTTATAAAT
>NW_027115775.1:734250-738779 GCF_000696795.3 Halyomorpha halys | reverse complement strand
GGTTGGTTAATAACGTTCAAAATATAATGAAATTGATCATAAACCAATCAGTTGTGGTTCCTTCTCCACTGTGCTAAAACCAATGGCTGTTGAATTCGATTTGATACAGTATTAGTGCTGAGAAACATTAAATATTTTTTAAATGTTAAGGTGAAATAACAATTATTTTTGGCTTTAAAATTCATACAAATGTTTATTAAAAATCAAAATTCATCAGCTTTACAGCTTAGATTCAGCTATCCGTAAACTTATATTAACATCGTATTGTACCCGCTGAGCTCTCATAGTTGTAAATGAACGGATGTTTTTGATGGAAACTCAGTTTGAATAATTAAAGCGTTTGGTCGTAAAACATGTAAACTGACAAAATGAAAAGCTTTAAAATGTTTTTTAATTACAATTTATAACCAGGAGTCGATTTCCGTAACTTAATATCGATGTCCTCAAGGTAGTATCCTTGGTCCCATCCTCTACACCGTCTACAGCTGACATTCCAACCAATCCTAACACTATCCTCACCACATATGCCGATAAAACATGTGTGCTCGCAGTTAATAATAACCCATTAATTGTATCCCAAACTCTCCAATCCCATATCATAGCCCTCGAAGAATGGTGTCGTAATTGAAGGATTAAGATAAATTCCAACAAATCCCATCAAATCACCTTTACTCTTCGTCGTAAACCTACTGACTGCCCTACAGTTTCATTTAATAATGTTTCTCTTACCCTTGTCGAACAGATCCGCTACCTTGGACTACATTTGGACAAACGATTAACCTGGAATCCTCACACAAGACTGAAAAGACAGGAAACTGCACGTCGATTTCGACTATTACAGCGCTTACTAGACAAACGGTCTAAACTTCCAACACATTACAAAAGACTGATCTACATGACTGTAATAAAGCCAATCTGGACATATGGAGTTGAGCTTCGGGGCTCCACTAAACCTTCGAATTCCTCTCGTATTCAATCCTTACAATCCAAAATCCTCAATGCTCCTTACTTTGTCACAAATAAAATCATACATAAAACCTTAATGTTTACTATGTAACTGATCTAGCTCGAACCAGATATCACTCCTTCCATTATAAACTCCCTAACCATTCAAACGCCCTAGTTTCTAACCTTGCATCCTCTTCCATTCCTGACAATCCTCCGAGGCGCCTGAAAGGAAGATGGCCACGAGACCAGCTAATGTAAAATGTCATTAGAGTATGTATCAATAGAGATGGGTAGTTGCTCTACGCGCCTGTAATACTCCATTTTAACTAAGATTATATTTACTAAATGTATTATGTTATATACAGTTGTAAATTTCAATAAAGGTATTAAAAAAAAAAATATCGACGTTGTTCTCTTAAGAAATCAAATTCACAAGAGATTCTATCAACAATTCATGAAATAAACCATAAAAAAGCAAATGATGCAAAAACTTTCTATTCATAAAACATTTCAGTAAACATGTTTTACGATCGAACACCTCAATCTGAGTTATGAAATTTAGAAATCGGCTGAGTGTGTAAAATGTAGTATTATTATTATTATTATTTTAGTATATTTTAAGTTAATCCATTATCAATTATATTTCATCTTCATCAATGAAGTTGGAATAAGTTTGTTTTACTATCATTTCGTTATTTAAACAAATCGATAAAATCCGGAAATTTTCTCTTAAATAAAAAAATACCAACTAAAATTTATTATTAATTAGGCAATTTATGATAGTGTATCTGTTTATAGTTTTGGTCAGCCAAATTAATGTTTAGAACATACGTAAGGGTATTTTAGTTGATATTTTTTTGTTATAATTAATTTTATGTTCCCTGTACTTATATCGTTATTAATATTACATTTAGGTATTTAAATGGGTAATAGAAAATTCATTACAACTACTTCCTATAAGAATTTAAAAAAAAAAGGAAAATCAGCGATTTCATTCAATTATCTATTTGTAATATATTTATTCTGCATATGTTTTCTAATAATTTAATTTGATGAATACATAACTAACTAAATGAAAAATGGATCTGTGGGTAAAGGTATAACATCAAGAAAAAATATTTCTTTACTTTGATTTTCTCTGACTGGATTCTCCAGCGGTTGGTTTCTTGTAGGAATAGATAATCCACCTCTGTTCCAATCCAACAGACCTTAAACCCTTCCGCTGTCATGGAAACATGGTCCTAAAAACGTCCGTTATTACTGTGGATTTAAAAAAAGGAAAAAGAAAGAGCCATTGTGTGGCCTGCAGCTGTTCCACACCGCCTGCGGATTGAGCCCAACGGTTATTTTAGAACCTAGCAATCGGCCTACATGCATCCCTTTTATCCTAATGTGCGGTTTTTAATCAATGGAGGTATGTTCCCATCTACAGTTTCTTTTTTTTTTTTTATTTTATTGTGCGCGCGCACAAAGACACACACACAAATATACCATGTAACATGAGTTCCCTCCTCCTCACTCCCCTCTTTTATATATATATATATATGTATATATAAATGTTTGCAAAGTTCAAAATTAAATTTAGTACTTTTTACATCCAGTTAGGCTATTAATGAATAATTTTAAAAAATAACAATAATGGAAAATTTTAGGTTTAATGAAGAAAATCTGGTTCGTGGATCACACAACTTTTGCTCACCACTCTACATAAAGGAGATTATTTTTTTAATATTTATTTATTGCTATTTACAACTGTACATTATAATACATTAAGTAAATCTGATCTAAGTTAAATTGGAGTGTTACAGGCGTGTAGAAAAACTACCCATTCGTAGCACTCTAATGACATTTTACATTAGCTGGTCTCGTGGCCATCTTCTTTTCAGGCGCCTCAGAGGATTGTCAGGAATGGAAGAGGATGCAAGATTAGAAACTAGGAGGTTTGAGTGGTTATGTATGTATATGTATGATTTTATTTGAGACAAAGTAAGGAGCATTGAGGATTTTTGATTGCAAGGATTGAATACGAGAGAAATTGGAAGGTTTAGTGGAGCCCCAAAGCTCAACTCCATATGTCCAGATTGGCCTTATTACAGTCATGTAGATCAGTCTTTTGTAATGTGTTGGAAGTTTAGACCGTTTGTCTGTAACAGTCGAAATCAACGTGCAGTTTCCTGTCTTTTCAGTCTTGTGTGAGGATTCCTCGTTAATCGTTTGTCCAAATGTAGTCCAAGGTAGCGGATCTGTTCGACAGTGACTTAAAGGAAATAAAATTAATTATTGTATATTGCATACAGCTACTTATTTATATCAGGATTATATTCTCCATTAGTCAGTATTTTACAAATATATATATAAGTATCACCAAAAGCACCTGCTACAAACTTACACAATTTCTTACTGTAAACAGACCGACTAACCAATACTTAAATACGGACAAAAGTGCAACGGAGGTATTTCACGAACTTACCACGCTATTATACGATTGTTATATATACGACAACAAAAGATATTTTGATATATATATATATATAACAAAATAAAACTTCATACTGTCTTAAAAAATTTGAAATTAGTCATTTCGAATAGTAATATATTTGGAATTTAATAATAAAAACCGTACTACTTTATTTTATAATTTTCTTTTTCATGGAATGCAGTCCTAGTTTTATCAGCTAACGAGTTTGGATTCATTTCCTTTACTCTCTCTAGTAAGATGAAATATGTTTGAAACAGTTTTTCTTAGATTCAAACAACATATTTTATTCTTTAAACAAAGTACCTCATGTGCCAAACCTTCCCTCGTTTAAAACCCTTCTATTCAACCACCTTTTACTTCACCAATCTAATCCAATATTATAATATTACAGATTTTGTAACTACCTTTTTGTTTTGTTTTTTAGGTGTTTAGTCAGTTTTTCAAATTTTTTCTTCTCCTTATCTAAAATTATTTATAGACAATTTTAATATAAGTTATAATTAAGTGTGGCCACCCAGTTTTTTTTGGCTAATATACATTATTATAATATTAAAATTACGTTTGTAATTATTATAACGGGATCTAGCCCCAGAATAATAAGCTATTTCTCATTTTATTTCAAAGTAATTTTCAAATCGTTTCATGAGGTGATGTGTCGTATATTTTTCAGTTGTTCCTCATACATTTAAAATTATCTACTAGAAAGATTTTGTCATATTTACTTCTCGTTTTATTTATATCAGATATGCGCAATGATATTTTATTTCAAGAGATCGGAAAATTATTTTCTCAGTTTTCTCTTCCAGTAGATACATCAGCATCATTGCTGTTAGTAATAAATAAGAACCAACGTTTATTTATATTTTGTTGTCCACTGCCGGTTAAATCAAGCGTTTCAAGATAGCTGGAGATAATATTATAGGGCTGACCATTTGAACGAACTCATGTTACAGCACAGGGAACAAAAGATAGACATAAAAGGTGTGAGAGGTGGCACCCTGTTAGGAAGGGATCTAGAGTGGCAATTGGTGGGAAAAACCTTTTGTCCGGTTCCCTTTGAAGTTTGGAAGTGATGGCTCAATGAGGCTGCCTATTTGTTCCA